>NC_091957.1:45369299-45416799 GCF_031021105.1 Erythrolamprus reginae
AGTTAAATGCTTTCATAAACAGCAAGCGGAGCCTTCCATAAATGTTTACACTAGTCTTTCTCTAGTGTAAATGCTTTCTCTAAATGCTCCTGGGGTTCCAAGGGGGATGGAAATGAACCAAACCACTTGGGCGTCAAAGTCAAACTGTCAAAGCTTGAAGAGGTGCAGGGCAGAAGCAGGCAGGCCTCGGATGATCTCCAAGCTAGAATAAATTTTTAAAAAGGGAGCTTGGTTTTTAAATTCCATCCAAACAGCTGCAGTCAGCAGGGGAGAGAAGTTGAGATGAAACAACTGGATAGAAAGCCATCCGTCTCCATGGGATCTGTTGGTCAACGTGATAGCAAAGGAAGCTGAGCCCTCAAAACTGATTCCAATCGTATTTCTAGATGGAGAAGGTAAGTTGTTTGTTTGTTTGTTTGTTTGTCTGTTCGTTCGTTCGTTCGTTCGTTCGTTCATTCTTTCATTCATTCATCCATTCGATTTTTTATGCCAACCTTCTCCTTGGACTCAGGGTGGTTTACAACATGTTTTACAATCCGATCCGGGTCCTCATTTCAGCCACCTCGGAAGGATGGAAGGCTGAGGCAACCTTGAGCCGGTGATGAGATTTGAACCGTGGACCTGCAGATCTAGCAGTCAGCTTTAGCTGCCTGCAGTACTGCGCTCTACCCACTGCGCCACCTCGGCTTATGAAGGTGAAACAGCTCTTGGCTCTATCCAGGTGTCTTGTTGACTGTCTTTAGAAGTTGCATATTGCACACAGGTAATTCTTTACTTATGTCCATTTGTTTACCCTCGTTCATCCATTTGGCAGCCAATCATTTGGGGAATATTCACATTTTTTAATTGAACGTGTGAGAAAGGAAGAATGCCTTGTATAATAAGATTTTGTACAATGAGGTTTATAAATAGTAGTACTAATGATGAAGTGAACAGCATGCCAGAATAGTGGGAAAAGAGAGAGGAGGGAGGAGGAGGAAGAGGAAGAGGAAGAAGAAGAGGAGGAAGAAGAAGAAGAAGAAGAAGAAGAAAGAAGAAGAAGAAGAAATTTCTGTTTATAGAAGCTTTATATAGAAAGAAGGGAGGAGGAAGTGAAGAGGAGAGGAGGAGGAGGTGAAGAAGGAGGAAGAATAAAAAGGAGGAAGAGGAGGAGGAGGAGGAGAAGGAGGAGGAGGAGGAGGAAGGAAGGAGGAGAAGGAGAAGAGGAAGAGGAAGAAGAAGAGGAAGAAGAAGAGGAAGAGGAAGAGGAAGAGAAGAAGAAGAAGAAGAAGAAGAAGAAGAAGAAGAAGAAGAAGAAGAAGAAGAAGAAGAAGAAGAAGATTGTTCTGTTTATGGAAGCTTCTGTTAAATCAAAAATTGATGAACAATACTTGGTGCAATCCACTGGTTTGCCTCTATCTTGCATAAAGCCAAATGAGTTTGATTAGCGCATGAACCCAGCCAGTAACGACCGTCTACTTAAACCAACATGTCTGCAGAAATCATGTCCAATTTATGAGGAAATCATCTCCTTTTGCAAAACTTGCTGATGCCCAGCTTTGGCCTTACTATTGTTCCTGAGGAACCTCAAACGCCGACGTAGAAGGCGGTTATTTCTGCACACCAGACACCTGCCAGCCGCGAAGAGAGGAAAGAGGTTATTGTCGCGAGTTGCATTTTTGCAAGCTTAGCTGGCAACGGCTGGGAGATTCTTCCCGCCCGATGCAAACATCTGCAGGATGGCCAGAGCCAAGACAGCAGAAGAAAGGAGGAGGGGGGCTGGGGGGGGAGAAGAAATAGCTTCATTACAGGCCTCAAGAGGTCTCTCCAAATGGCTTAGCATCTGGGGGATAAACAGGAAACCCAGAAGGAAATACTCTGAAGAGGAAGGATGCAGGAGGGAATCCGGCTCAAGGAGCATCATGCCTGTGGAATGTCAGGACCAAGGGACCCAACCTCTGGGCAGTGGCTGCTTTTGGCGGGGAGGTGTGACCCTCACCACATCTGCCAGGGAGCCTCTTTGACCCTCTCCCATTTCAGAAGTCACGGGGTGGTTGAGCCCCACTTGGTGCTAATCTACTCTGGGGTTCCTTGAGTTGGGATTTATGTGCAATATATTTCACGTACACTAGAGAAGAGAAGAGAAGAGAAGATAATTTTATTGGCCAAGTGTGATAGGACACACAAGGAATTTGTCTTGGTGCATATGCTCTCAGCGTACATAAAATAAAATATACATTTGTCAAAAATCATGTGGTACGACACTTAATGATTGTCATAGGAGTCAAATAAGCAATGAAGAAGCAATATTAATAAAAAATCTTAGGATATAAGCAACAAGTTACAGTCATACAGTCAACATGGGAGGAAATGGGTGACAGGAATGATGAGAAAAACTAGTAGAATAGAAGGGCAGATTTAGTAGAAAATCTGACAGTATTGAGTGAATTATTTGTTTAGTAGAGTGATGGCGTTTGGAAAAAAACCTGTTCTTGTGTCTAGTTGTCTTGGTGTGCAGTGCTTTGTAGCTACGTTTTGAGGGTAGGAGTTGAAACAGTTTGTGTCCAGGATGTGAGGGGTCAGTAAATATTTTCCCCACCCTCTTTTTGACTCGTGCAGTATACAGGTCCTCAATGGAAGGCAGGTTGGCAGCAATTGCTTTTTCTGTAGTTCTGATTGTCCTATGAAGTCTGTGTCGGTCCTGTTGGGTTGCAGCACCAAACCAGACAGTTATAGAGGTGCAGATGACAGACTCAATGATTCCTCTGTAGAACTGTATCAGCAGCTCCTTGGGCAGTTTGAGCTTCCTGAGCTGGCGCAGAAAGAACATTCTTTGTTGTGCTTTTTTGATGATGTTTTTGATGTTAGGTGACCATTTTAGGTCTTGGGATATGATAGAACCTAGAAATTTGAAGGTCTTTACTGTTGAAGACCTGTATATTACATGGGTCAGAAAGTGTCTAACTCAAAAAAGAGGACAGATACATAATTCTTCATATCCTGTTTGCAGCAAGAAGGCTTTACACTCAATACCGGAAAAAAGAAGCAATTCCAACCATTTTAAATCTTATCAATCAAGTACTTGAATGTGCAGAATTAACTAAATTGACATATGAGTTACAAGATAGAGATAGATCAGACTTTTACACAGCATGGGAAAGACGGTACAATTGGCTTGAACATTATAAATACCTCAAACACCCAGAAAAAATGAGTACAGTACTGTAATTGAAAATGGAATTTAGACCTTTATGTAAAGTTTAGATAGAAATTATATAAATTTTATTTTTAAAAAGGGATAGAAACGAATTCCACTATGTATGATTTATACATAGGGAAATTGAACACAAAATAGTTTCACGAAGATATAGAACAAGCTAGAAATATAGTTCATTTCTTTAGTCTAATACGAACAAACACTATGTATTGAATATATCACTTAAAATTTCTTTATTGCCCTATGATACCCTTTAATATACTATAGATGTTTATGTTATGTTTGTTTGTCTTTTTTTTTCTTTTGTTCTCTTTTTTCATTATTTCTTTTTTAATGTATATATTTAATAAACACTATTTTAAAAATATTTCATGTACGCTAGAGAAGACTTGTAAGGGTCAGAAAGCGTTTAAGATGGCACCTGCAGACCCTTCCCATTCTGGACATAAACTGCTTCAGCTCTTTCCATCAGAATGGTACCATAGGGCAGTGGTGGCGTACCTATGGCACAGGTTAGTAGAGCCATATATGCTGGCACATGAGCCGTTGTCTTAGCTCAGCTCCAACAGGCATGTGTGTCCTGGCCAGCTGATTTTTGGCTTGTACAGAGACTTTGGGAGGGCGTTTTTGGCTCTAAGGAAACTTACCTTTATCTTTTCCCCCAAAATGACTCTATGTCCCACCCACCCGCTCCTTTCAGCCATTTAGCAAATTTGGATTTACACACCACAACCCCCACCGCATTAGACTGGATTCAGATGTCTGAGACCTCCCAGGGAACATAAAGGCCAATTAAAATGTTTGTGATGTCAACAATTCAACCACACATCGATCCAGCCATTAATTACACAAGGATCAAACCCACCCGTATTCTCTCTCCCCCCCACCCATCCATTGCTGCTTTAAAATCTGAGGAAGTGGAGAATATTTGTTTTATTTTTATTTATTTATTTGTCATACAAATATAGTATTGTATTGTAGTATGTTTAACATAATGCAGTGATACCTCGTCTTACAAACCCCCTCGTCATACAAACTTTTTGAGATACAAACCCGGGGTTTAAGATATTTTTCCCTCTTCTTCCAAACTATTTTCACCTTACAAACCCAACATTTGGAAAACGAAAGCTTCCCCCGCTTCTTTTTTGAATGTTCAATCAGATTATTATAAAATAAGAACAACGGAGAAATAATTAAAATTCAAGCAAAGCAACACGTCAAATAAAAGAATTAATACTAAGTGAAAAAGGAAAATTCTCGGATTGCACGTACAATCCTTGTTTTATGGATTGCACGTAATATTCTATTTTTCTGAGATGGTGGGTGGATTTGGGGTTTTCATCAGCTATACCCCATAATCATCACAATTATGACAAATCATGGCTTGAACCATCTTGCCTTGCAGGTAATGAGTCTCTCTCATATTTTACGTTTCGCCTTTTACGTTGCATTACTGAAATAAATGAACTTTGGAACAATATTCTAATTTTTTGAGTTTCACCTGTAAATCCTTTGCTGGCACGCTCCTTATAACAGAGCTAGTAGATCACATGAAGATATATATGAATAAAATCCACTTATATCAATCAGTAGGGCTAATGTAGGGTGGAAAGAAAGAAAGAAAGAAAGAAAGAGGAAGGAAGGAAGGAAGGAAGGAAGGAAGGAAGGAAGGAAGGAAGCATCTTGAAAAGAAGGACATGATAGCTGTGTTCCAATATCTTAGGGGTTGCGTTGCCCCCAAAAGACTCAGTCAGCCTATTTTCCAAAGCACCAGAAGGTAGAACGAGAAGCAATGGGTGGAAACTGCATTCCTCCCTCCCCCAATCTGGGCAGTAGCCCACCCCTGCCCCCACCCCACTGGAGGCTCTCTGGAAGCCAAAAAAACCCTCCCATAGCCCCCGTGTGAGCCAAAATTCACCTGGCCAGCACACACATGCATGTTGGAGCTGAGCTAGGGCAACAGCTCACATGCCAGCAGATATGGCTCCATGTGCCACCTGTATCATAGGTTCTCCATCACTGTCCTACTGTCTGCGCTTTGTGTTCCCCATCGCTCTGGGCCTTGCTCTCTCTTTGCCTCCTTCTGTATGACGAGGTCTTTGAATCCCCTTCCCCAGTATCCTTTCTCCCCCTCCCGGTTTCCACATTCCTGCGTTCCCCTATGGGCAACGCGAGGCACATCCTGTTTCCTAGAAGCATAGCAAGGGCCTGAGTCACAGCATCAGCCTCTCCGGCAGGTGACGGAAGGCTAACAATAGCCAACAAAGAGAGGATGTCTCACTTGCGCACGATCCTTGGGCCAACCTGCGAAGTATCCTGCCTGATGGGGGACCTTCGAAGAAACTCCAAGGAGGAACGTGGACCAGATGAGCCCCACAGCTCTACGTTTTCCCACACACACCACCCCAAGGAAATTGGTTTTCCTGTTTGCAAATGCAGGCTTTGTTCCGGGAGGGGAAGGATGAGGCAGAGGCCAAATGGCAGTATTTGGGGAACAGGTGCTTGGCAAAAGTTTTGGCATCGCTCAACTCCTGACGGCTCTTCATTTCAGGGCCTATAGCAACTCTGGTTCATGAGCCACCCCAAGTCTTTGGAGAGGGGCAGCATACAAATCTAATAAATTATATAATTATTATTATTATTATTATGAGCTGGCTGTCTTGGTTTGTTTCTTTTATTTATTTTTTAAAAAAATAATCTTTATCAATTATTACATTAAGAAAAATACACAATACTCCGACAAATCTAACCATCATTAGTAAAATTATGGAATGTGCCGAACTGACAAAATTAACAATGGAAATTCAAAACAAAAATGATTCAGAGTTCTACAAGGCCTGGGAGAAATGGTTCAGATGGCTATCCAACTCTAAAGATGACAAAGTGAAAAATAACCAAAATCGATTAATATAAACCAAAATAAAGATATGTAAAATTAAAAATCGGACCAAAACCAATACAATCTCTGTCTGAGTTCAATCCACTTAATAATTATCAGAAATCTACTAATATTACAACTTACGATTAACTTTCACTAACAAAAACAACAAATATAATCCATCTAAGTCGTCACAATTCAAATACCTGCTTGCTTGTAGGTACTACTTCCCCTTTCTCTATCTCTCTCTTCTTTCTTTCTTCTCCCTTTCTTTCTCCCTCTTTTCCCTTTCTACCCCTTCGCTTTCTACATTATTGTTGGATTATCAAATATTACAGTTATAAGATTATTCAAATAAGAATTCTGAATATGAAATTTTTACATATGGACAAATACTTGGAATGTGTATACAATAATATGTACAGTATAAGCTGTGATATAACAATACTGTTTACCCCACTCCCCTCCCACTTCTCTTTTCTGTACTCCCATCTCTCTTTCCCCCTGTTTTATTCCTTTTTGTATAAACCAATAAAGTATATTTTTTTAAGAAAGAAAGAAAAATACACAATACTCCGACAAAATTAACCATTATTAGTAAAATCATGGAATGCGCTGAATTATCAAAAATAACCATGGAAATACAAAATAAAAACGATTCTGAGTTCTACAAGGCTTGGGAGAAGTGGTACAGATGGCTATCTAATCTTAAAAACAACAAAACAGAAACCAATTAAAGCTACTTATCTTAAACCAAGAGAAAAATATACACAACAGAAATTCTGACTAAATCTGAAACACAATCTTTGTCTGAGTTTAATCCAACCGATAACTGTTGACAATATGTTAACAATATACAGTGATCCCTCGATTTTTGCGGGTTCGAACTTCGCGAAACGGCTATACCACGGTTTTCAAAAATATTAATTAAAAAATACTTCGTGGATTTTTTCCCTGTACCACGGTTTTTCCCACCCGATGACATCATATGTCATCGCCAAACTTTCATCTGCCTTTAATAAATATTTTTTTAATAAACTTTAATAAATAAACATGGCGAGTAATAAACTAAATGGTTGCTAAGGGAATGGAAAATTGCAATTTAGGGGTTTAAAGTGTGAAGGGAAGGCTTGTGATACTGTTCATAGCCATAAATAGTGTATTTACTTCCGCATCCCTACTTTGCGGAAATTCAACTTTCGCGGGCGGTCTCGGAACGCATCCCCCGTGAAAAATGAGGTAACACTGTAACTCACAAATATCTTTTAACCACAAAACTAGTAAACATAACCAAAACTAAGTTGTCACAATGTATACTCCTGCTATCTTGCAGTTATTACAACCCCCCCTTTTCCTACCTCATCTAAAATCTTTACTATATTACCTACCTACTAATACATATATCAAAGCACTACTTTATTCTTAAACTACTATATTTCATAGATATAAGATCATGTAAATACGAATACTGAATATAATATAAATATCTATAGATAAATGGCTGAAATGAATATACAACAATATATATATGAAACATAGAAACATAGAAACATAGAAGACTGACGGCAGAAAAAGACCTCATGGTCCATCTAGTCTGCCCTTATACTATTTCCTGTATTTTATCTTACAATGGATCTATGTTTATCCCAGGCATGTTTAAATTCAGTTACTGTGGATTTACCAACCACGTCTGCTGGAAGTTTGTTCCAAGGATCTACTACTCTTTCAGTGAAATAATATTTTCTCACGTTGCTTTTGATCTTCCCCCAACTAACTTCAGATTGTGTCCCCTTGTTCTTGTGTTCACTTTCCTAGTAAAAACCCTTCCCTCCTGAATCTTATTTAACCCTTTGACATATTTAAATGTTTCGATCATGTCCCCCCCTTTTCCTTCTGTCCTCCAAACTATACAGATTGAGTTCATTAAGTCTTTCCTGATACGTTTTATGCTGAAGACCTTCCACCATTCTTGTAGCCCGTCTTTGGACCCGTTCAATTTTGTCAATATCTTTTTGTAGGTGAGGTCTCCAAAACTGAACACAGTACTCCAAATGTGGTCTCACCAGCGCTCTATATAGCGGGATTATAATCTGCCTCTTCCTGCTTGTTATACCTCTAGCTATGCAGCCAAGCATCCTACTTGGTTTTCTTAGTGCCCCGGCCACACTGCTCACCCATTTTGAGACTGTCAGAAATCACTACCCCTAAATCCTTCTCTTCTGAAGTTTTTGCTAACACAGAACTGCCAATGCCAATATGTTACTATGTAAAAGGATTTCTTGCCTCGCACCCCTCCTATTTTTCTTTTTGTATTCCCATTCCCCTTTCCCATTCTTAATAAATTAATAAAGTATATTTAAAAAGAAAAAAGAAAAATACACAAATACCATGAAACAGACTGAGACTAAAACCAAACCAAAATACAACTTATACAGACATATAGATATCATCGTTCCTAATTACAGTTATATATCAAGTCTTAAACACTCAACAGTTTACACATTTGCCAACTTACCCGTTGGCATTATTGCTACAGCATGGTTTGTTTCTTTTATTAAAGGAGTGGGCATGGCTGGCAAAACGGATCAGGGAGACTAGCTTGAAAAACAACAGCACGACAATTAAGGCTCGCATAGAACCGGGGTCTCTAACTTTGGCAATTTTAAGACTCGGGGACTTTGACTCCCAGAATTCCTCAGCCAGCTTCTGGGAGTTGAAGTCCCGAAGTCTTAAAGTTGCCAAATTTGGAGACCTCAGGCATAGAAGGCACTCAGCCTATACGAAAGGTGATAAGTTCTCTGAAAGTCAACAGTGTGGTTTCCTAATAAAACACATTATTATTATTTTTTACTTTGTGTTTGAAATGCCCAATAGGAAGAATTCAGGAGATTTTTTAATCTTCTCCTTTGTTGTTTATTATTTAATAATACACATATTGGTTGCGGCCCGAATTACATTTGCGCAGAAATGGAAAGAAAAGACAATACCAAAAGATGTAGAAGTATTTTAAAAAATTATAGAATGTGCAGAATTAGATATGATGACAAAACGTTTGAATAATCAAACTGAAGCAGAATTTTATAAAATATGGGATAAAGTATATGATTGGTGGAATTTTAAAAATAGTATTAAAAATTAAATAAGTAAGAATGCATAACTATTTGAAAATTTATAAGATGGAGTGAAATAGTTTATAGTATGATAAAGTTAGAAATGTTATTTTGTCCTGCATTATTAATATTTTATTTTTTTTGAATAAGTATACAATATTTTATAGATAAAGAAATTTAATTAACATGATTAATATAAAAAATATATAGAGTTAAATTTAATAAAAATGTAATGTACACGTGTGACATTTCTGTATTGATCTGATAACAGTTAGGGTTTTATATTTTTGAATTAGTTAGACTTCTACGACAAGAGGAGCAATGGTAGCTCCTTAAATGTTTAATGTTGTTTGTCTTTATTATTATTATTTATTTATTATTATTTATTGGATTTGTATGCCGCCCCTCTCTGCAGACTCGGGGCGGCTAACAACAGCAGTAAAACAGTACAACAAAATCCAATACTAAAAAAAAAAAAAGCAGTTAAAAACCCATTATATAAAAACCAATCATACATACAAACATACCAGTACATAAAATTGTGAAGGCCTAGGGGGAAAGTGTATATTAGTTCCCCCATGCCTGGCGACAGAGGTGGGTTTTAAGCAGCTTACGAAAGGCAAGGAGGGTGGGGGCAATTCTAATATCTGGGGGGAGTTGGTTCCAGAGGGTCGGGGCCGCCACAGAGAAGGTTCTTCCTCTGGGTCCCACCAAGCGACATTGTTTGGTTGACGGGACCCAGAGAAGACCCACTCTGTGGGACCTAACTGGTCGCTGGGATTCGTGCAGCAGAAGGCAGTCCCTGAGATATTCTAGCCCGGTGCCATGAAGGGCTTTATAGGTCATAACCAACAATTTGAATTGTGACCGGAAACTGATCGGCAACCAATGCAGACTGCGGAGTGTTGGAGTAACATGGGCATATTTGGGAAAGCCCATGATTGCTCTCGCAGCTGCGTTCTGCACGATTTGAAGTTTCCGAACACTTTTCAAAGGTAGCCCCATGTAGAGAGTGTTACAGTAGTTGAGCCTCGAGGTGATGAAGGCATGAGTGACTGTGAGCAGTGACTCCCAGTCCAAATAGGGTTGCAACTGGTGCACCAGGCGAACCTGGGCAAACGCCCCACTCGCCACATCTGAAAGGTGTTTCTCTAATGTGAGCTGTGGATTGAGGAGGACTCCCAAGTTGCAAACCCTCTCTGAGGGGGTCAATGATTCTCCCCCCAGGGTAATGGACAGACAGATGGAATTGTCCTTGGGAGGCAGGACCCACAGCCACTCCGTCTTGTCTGGGTTGAGTTTGAGTTTGTTGACACCCATCCAGGCCCCAACAACCTCCAGGCACTGGCACATCACTTCCACAATATTTAAAAAAAAACATGTTATTTACAAACTCAGCAGAGAGATGTTGTGGAAGGAAGGGCACAATACTCTAGTCTAGAACAATGGTACTCAACCTGGGGGTCGGGACCCCTTTGGGGACTGAATGACCATTTCACAGGGGTCACAAGACCATGGGAAAAGAGAAATTTCCCATGATGTTAGGAAATAAAGCTTCTTTTCTGGCACCTTGGAACATATTTTTACAGTCCGACCAATCATGCGTTTACAGTGGGGGTGTCCCTCTGACCTTCCTGCCAATCAGATTAAAGCTCTGTTGGGAGACTTGGCACTAGACTTATGGTTGGGGGTCACCACAACATGAGGAAATGTATTAAGGGTTCGCGGCATTAGAAAGGTTGAGAACCACTGTTCTGGAAAGAGTGCAGAGAAGAGCAACAAAGATGATTAGGGAACTGGAGGCTAAAACATATAAAGACCGATTGCAGGAACTGGGTATGTCTAGTTTAATGAAAAGAAGGACTAGGGGAGACATGATAGCAGTGTTCCAATAGCTCCATGGCTTGCATTGGCTGCCGATCAGTTTCCGGTCACAATTCAAAGTGTTGGTCATGACCTTTAAAGCCCTACATGGCATGGGACCAGATTACCTCCGGAACCGCCTGCTACCGCACGAATCCCAGCGACCGATAAGGTCCCACAGAGTTGGCCTTCTCTGGGTCCCGTCGACTAAACAATGTCGTTTGGTGGGCCCCAGGGGAAGAGCCTTCTCTGTGGCGGCCCCGGCCCTCTGGAACCAACTCCCCCCGGAGATTAGAACTGCCCCCACCCTCCCTGTCTTTCATAAACTACTCTAGACTCATTTATACCGCCAGGCATGGGGGAGTTAAGATATTCCTTTCCCCTAGGCCATTACAAGTTATGCATGGTATGTTTGTGTGTATGTTTGGTTTTATTATAAGGGTTTTTAGTTGTTTCATTAATTGGATTTCTACATGCTGTTTTTATCATTGTTGTTAGCTGCCCCGAGTCTGCGGAGAGGGGAGGCATACAAATCCAATAAATAATAAGAATAATCATCTCAGGGGCTGTCACAAAGAAGAGAAAGTCAAGCCATTCTCCAAAGCGCCCGAAGGTAGAACAAGAAGCAATGGGTGGAAACTAATCAAGGAGAGAAGCAACCTAGGACTAAGGAGAAATTTCTTGACAGTTAGAACAATTAATCAGTGGAACAGCTTGCTCCCAGAAGTTGTGAATGCTCCAACACTGGAAGTTTTTAGGAAGATGTTGGATAACCATCACCAAATGAGATTGATATGCTGGGTTTTGTATCACAATATCAGTCAAACACTTCCCAAGCATCTAGGACTGTGTGATGTATTTTCATATGATACACGCAAATCCAAGTACAGGGGCATTTTGCAATTGACATTTCGTCAATGTTTTTTTGCTTTCAAATGCTGGCTGAGGTCTTTTGGCACAGCACCCAGTGTGCCCATTACTACTGGGACCACCTGTACTGGTTTATGCCAGAATCATTTTAAGATCCTAATATCGGCTAAGTTTTTCTTGTTGTTTTTCATCAATTCGACTGTCACCTGGTATGGCAATATCAATGATCCACACTTTTTTCTTTTCCACAATCATGAGGTCCGGTGTATTGTTTTTCAAAACCTTGTCAGTTTGAATTCGAAAGTCCCAAAGTAGGACTTTGAGATGTTAGTTTTCAATTATTTTCTCAGGTTTATGATCCCACCAGTTCTTTACCACTGGTAGTATCATAGAGCCGGGGTGGCGCAGCAGGTAGAGTGCTGTACTGCAGGCCACTGAAGCTGACTATAGATCTGTAGGTCAGCGGATCAGATCTCACCACCAGCTCAAGGTTGACTCAGCCTTCCATCCTTCCGAGGTGGGTAAAATGAGGACCCGGATTGTGGGGGCAATAGCGTAGCTCTGTTCAAAAGTGCTATTGCCAACATGTTGTAAGCTGCCCTGAGTCTAAGGGGAAGGGTGACATAAAAAATTGAATCAATCAATCAATCAATCAATCATCGCCATCATCATTAATTTAGCTACAATCCAGCAGTCTGGCTTTTCATAGGACCCCACATGACAGTCGGTTCACCAAATCACAGTTAAATAAATGAAGCTTAGCCAGCGACACTCCTTCCCAGACTGTGCCAAATTACCCTCCCTGTTCTCAGCTTAATTGTTAAAGACTGTTGTTCCTTTGACCAATCACCTCTCAATCAATCAAGCTTAGCCTGAACCCCTTCACAGAATGACCCAGGCTCCTCTGTTCCAAACTTGATTTGTGGCCTGTTGTTAAGCAGCAGAGAAACGCTATTGGTATTTTGAGAGAGAATGAAAAAACAAGCCAAGAATGTAGGTAAAAATCTCTCCTGCTCCAGCTGGGATTCCCAATCTCAGCCGACACACCTAGAGAGAAAATTAAAAAGTGAATCATACAATTTTTGTCTATTTTTATTTATTTGTTTGTTTGTATTGGTAGTATAAAAAGATATAACAATGTTTATATACATGATACTAG
This sequence comes from Erythrolamprus reginae, assembly GCF_031021105.1. Lineage (NCBI taxonomy): Eukaryota > Metazoa > Chordata > Lepidosauria > Squamata > Dipsadidae > Erythrolamprus > Erythrolamprus reginae. Next base: position 45,382,376 of record NC_091957.1, read on the forward strand.
TAAGAGAGGGACATTAGGACAGGGGACGGAAAGCACACTGGTGCACTTATGCACGGACCTTACTTACCTCTTAGGAATCTGGAGAGATCAACAGTGATAATCTAAGGGTAAAGTTTAGGTGATGATACTGCAGAGTCAGGTAGTGAGTTCCATGCATCAACTACTCAGTTACTAAAGTCGTACTTCCTGCAGTCGAGTTTAGAGCAGTTTACTTTAAGTTCTCATTTGTTCTGTGCTTGTGTGTTGTTGTGGTTGAAGCTGAAGTAGTCGTTGACAGGAGGGACGCTATAACAGATGATTTTATGGGCTATGCTTAGGTCGTGTTTAAGGCAACATAGTTCTAAGCTTTCTAAACCTAGGATTATTGCGTAGGGTATTTCGTTGCAAGTTGAGGAGTGGAGGGCTCTTCTAGTAAAGTATCTCTGGACATTTGTGGTGTGGGTTCCATACAGATAAGCTGTATTCAAGGATTGGTTTGGCTAAAGTTTTGTATGATCTGGTTAGTAGTGTGAGATTACCGGAGCAGAAGCTACGTAGGATCAAGTTAACAACTCTTGAAGCCTCTTTGGCAAAGTTGTTGCAGTGGGCTTCGGCACTTAGGTCATTTGATATGAGTATTCGAAGGTCTTTTACGGAGTGAGGGTTGTCTGTAAGGTCTTGTTTATTCAGCTTGTACTTGGTGTTCTGATTCTTTTTGCCAATGCCCCAACCGTAGAAACTGAAGATAGTATCCTGAGCAGAGACTGGTTACAAGTGATGTGCGACAGAGTCTGTTGTGGGTCCTATTCTTTTTAATATGTTTGTGAATGACACAGGGGAAGATTTCGTAGGGAAGGTTTGCCTATTTGCCGATGACTCTAAAGGGTGCAACAGCGTTGATATACCTGGAGTCTGTAATATGGCAAAAGATTTAGCTTTACTAGATAAATGGTCAAAGCAATGGAAACCGCAGTTTAATGTTTCCAAATGTAAAATCATGCACTTGGGGAAAAGGAATCCTCAATCTGAATATTGTATTGGCAGTTCTGTGTTAGCACAAACTTCAGAAGAGAAGGATTTAGGGGTAGTGATTTCATACAGTCTCAAAATGGGTGAACAGTGCGGTCAGGCGGTAGAGAAAGCGAGTAGAATGCTTGGCTGCATAGCTAGGGGTATAACAAGCAGGAAGAGGGAGATTGTGATGCCACTGTATAGAGCCCTGGGGAGACCCCATTTGGAATAATACTGTGTCCAGTTCTGGAGACCTCACCTACAAAAAGATATTGATCAAACTGAACGGGTCCAAAAACGGCCTACAAGAATGGTGGAAGGTCTTAAGCATAAAACTGATCAGGAAAGACTTAATGAACTCAATCTGTATAGTTTGGAGGACAGAAGGAAAAGGGGGCACATGATTGAAACATTTAAATATGTTAAAGGGTTAAATAAGGTTCAAGAGGGAAGTGTTTTTAATAGCAAAGTGAACCCAAGAACAAGGGATCACAATCTGAGGTTAGTTGGGGTGATGATCAGAAACAACGTGAGAAAATATTATTTGACTGAAAGAGTATTAGATGCTTGGAACAAACTTCCAGAAGACGTGGTTGGTTAAATCCACAGTAACTGAATTTAAACATGCCTTGGATAAAGATAAATCCATCCTAAAATAAAAGACAGGAAATAGTATAAGGGCAGACTAGATGGACCATGAGGTCTTTTTCTGCCTTCAATCTTCTATGTTTCTATGTTTCTAGATGGAGATTAAACAGCAGCCCAGCCACATTTCTAAGAAAGCCAATTCCCAAAGGCTAGTTGTCAGCCAGGGCTGCTGAGCGTGGCCTATGCCCTAGCTGGCTGTGACCTCTGACTTGGCTCCAAGCGATGAGGCTTTGCAGACTAAGGTAGACAGGCAGGGAAATGCACACACCCTCGGTTGTCTTCTCCCTGCACAACAACTCCCATCACCTTACGTCGTCGCCGAACACAGCTGCGGCCAAGCCACAAACGTCATTCTGCCCAGCTCCCAGGAGGAAACCTTTATTTGCAACTCTCCCCGAGTTGTAAGTGGAAAATCTGATAACATTCCCCTGGTGCGGGAATATAATGAAACCGCCACTTAGGCTGCCAACCCCGGGTGAGATTTATGTCACTTTCACCCCTTTCCCCAGGGAGGGGCAACCGTTTGCCGCTCAACCCAAGAGGGGCACATTCGTGGCTCCGATCCCAGCCAGGTAAAAGATCAGCTGCCCACAAACCATAACTTTTCCTTTTGGGTCATACTATTATAGAAAAGCAAAAAGCTGTGATTGGATGCTAATGCCCCATTCTACTGCAACAGAAATTTATTTTATTTTATTTTATTATTATTTGATTATTTTATTTTATTTATTTTACTTTATTTGATTATTTTATTTTATTTATTTTATTTTATTTTATTCTATTCTTTTCTTTTTCTTTTCTTTTCCCTATCTTTCCTCACTTTTCCTGCCTAAGCAGGGGGTTGGACTACAAGACCTCTAGAAGTCCCTTCCAACTCTGTTATTCTATTCTATTCTATTCTTTTCCCTCCCCACTCCCTGACCCTGACTGCTCTTTTATTTACTTTTGTATTTTGTATTTTATAATACTTGATAACTTAATAAAAATGTTTTAAAAAATATATATATACATACACACACACACATATTTCTTTATTAAGTTTTCCCACAAATTATAACGACCTTAAGCAATTCTACATCTACTTATTCACATTGGTTTCCTATTTGTACAATACAATAATTACAATGTTTACAAAATTCTGTCTCTTTAATTTTCTCTCTTTTTGTTTTCTATCATCAATCCATTGATACCAGTTTTCCCATCTTTCATAGTATACTGAGTCTTTTTGTCCTCTTATATAGTTAACCTTTGAAAAGTGTTCGGAAACTTCAGATCGTGCAGAATGCAGCTGCGAGAGCAATCATGGGCTTTCCCAAATATGCCCATGTTATACCAACACTCCGCAGTCTGCATTGGTTGCCGATCAGTTTCCGGTCACAATTCAAAGTGTTGGTTATGACCTATAAAGCCCTTCATGGCACCAGACCAGATTATCTCAGGGACCGCCTTCTGCTGCACGAACCCAAGTGACCAATTAGGTCCCACAGAGTGGGTCTTCTCCGGGTCCCGTCAACTAAACAATGTCGCTTGGCGGGACACAGGGGAAGAGCCTTCTCTGTGGCAGCCCCAGCCCTCTGGAACCAACTCCCCCCAGAGATTAGAATTGCCCCCACCCTCCTTGCCTTTCGTAAGCTGCTTAAAACCCACCTCTGCCGCCAGGCATGGGGGAATTGAGATACTCTTTCCCCCTAGGCCTTTACAATTTTATGCATGGTATGTCTGTATGTATGTTTGGTTTTTATAATAATGGGATTTTAACTGTTTTTAGTATTGGATTATTATTATATGCTGTTTTATTATTGCTGTTATCCGCTCCGAGTCTCCGGAGAGGAGCGGCATACAAATCCAATCAATCAATCAATCAATCAATCAATCAATCAATCAATCAATCAATCAATCAATCAATCAATAAATAAATAAATAAATAAATAAATAAATAAATAAATAAATAATAAATAAATAAATAAATAAATAAATAAATAATAGTTAATTTGTCCATTTTTGCACAATTGTAGATCTTCATAATTATTAAGCTTTTAGTAGGTGGGTGAGGATTCTTCCAACCTAGTGCAAATAAAAGTCTTGCAGCTGTTGTAATGTGCAGAATCAGGTATTTTGTGTTTTTTCTGCATTGATTTTTAAGTATTCTGAGTAGAAAAACTTCCAGAGTGAATTCTATTATTGTATTGTGTCCCAGCCACGAGCCCCTCAAGAAATAACACACATAAACACACACACTGATTTTACGATATTTAAGCATGTAATCCTAGTATTTTGGGAACAGGGAGGTTTGGATTTAGAAATCCTGCAACAAAGCGAGAAATACGTCTGTTTGGTGCCAGCTGCTAATTAGAGTCCAGAACAGAAACCAAAAACTCAGAGATATTTTCTTTGATCACACAGCTCTCATTAACTGACTCACTCTGTGTTGGCAGGAAGCCCAGAGATAATGAGCTCCAACTCCCCAGGTCATAATTCATCATTGAAATAATAATATTCCCAAGAGAGACTTCTGCACTAAAGCATCACATGGATCGACCTTAAATAGCCTAAGGGCATGGCCAATTGTTCTAGAGATCTATTCACGCAGAGACCTCCTCTTGCTTAGCCACTCGTGCCTTCCGGCAACTCTGCATACCCTAGCATCAAGAAGAGGCCCCTCCTCTTCTCCCAAGTCACTCATGTGCACCTCGGAAGGTGCAGAAGGCCCTGGTGGGCTTTCAGCCTCTGACACCACATCCTCTCCAACCTCCTCGCTATCAGACTCGGGTGGCAGGTACTTGGGCCTAGATTACCAGGCCTAAACTGTCTCTCGATCCTCGGGATCCGTGACCAACTGGGTGGGACACGGACAGGCCACAACATTGTTGTACCTGTTATTTGTTGCAATTATGTATTTTTAGCCAGTAATTCCTTGCTTTGGGACATAACCCTTCGGGCTCAGTTGGAATTGTACGTTGAGGACTACCTCTATTTCTTTTTTATCCACTTCCTGTCTTTACTCTACAACCATGGTAAGTTTAACATGAGTGTACTTCAACTCCCACAATTCCTCACTCAGCACAGGGGTATTCTGGGAGGGTATTCTACCCATTTTAAAGTTACCATGCTTATAAGACAGTGCTGTAAGAGATAGTATGCAGTGTTCCCTCTAATTTTTTGGGGTGGGTGGGTGGAAAAGTATAGTGTCTGAGTGGCAGTCCCTTTGGGACTGGGCAGCACAGAAATAATAAATAAATAAACAAACAAACAAACAAATAAAACAAACAAACAAACAAATAAAAAACCCACCCTATTTTTCCTCAGAGAATTTCAAAATAAAATACTGTACTGTGTGTCTATAACAGTGAGCTCATAATAGGGCAACTCTATCAATATCAAAATGCCACTTAAATAGTTGAGCTAGTTTCATACTAGATTTTTATTTTCTTTCTCTCTTCCTTACTCCCATTCTTTTTCATTCTCTTTTCCTTCCTCTCTTTTTTCTATCTGTTTCTCTCTCTTCCTCTCTTCCTCTCTCTCTCCTTCCCTCTCACTCTTTCCCTCTCGGCTTCTGGGCAGGTTTGGAAAACTCTGAGTTGATGATGATTTTTAAGTGAGCGATTGCTCACTGCTCAGCTTAGAGGGAACTATGATAGTATGGACTCCTTTCCCATTTTATCCTCAAAACTGACCTATAAAGGAGGAACAGCTGTAGAGCAGTGGTGGAGTCACAGCATCAACATTAGTATGTTGGGAACATCCAGGTTACTGAGTAAACCATGTTTAAACCACGATGTGAATACGGGCCTTAACCAGTCCAAGCAATCTAGCATCAAGGAACAGTGTGTTAACAGTTTTTAGTGGGGGTTTTTCCCCCTTACTCTTTTAAAAGCAGAAACCAATAACTTACGCTGGCTTTTAAGTCCCGTACCTAGAGGGCAGACAATTGTGTAATAAATCATCATAATAGGAGAAGTGGGATGGAGGGAGGACTGAAAAATAAACCAGATTCATATTGCTAATGCAATAGGCTTCTGTTTGGCTTAGCCTGAAGGATAACTCTGGATTTAGTTTAAGCCATATTTAAAGTATAAACATGATACACACACTCAGTTTTCTCCTTCGCCTTAAGAGAGGAAGAAAGGTAACTTCATGGGTCCATCTTTCTTTCTTTCTTTCTTTCCTTCCTTCCTTCTTTCTTTCTCTTTCTTTCTCTCTTTCTTTCCTTCCCTCCTTTCTTTCTTTTTTCTTTCTCTCACTCTCTCTCTCTAATACCATCCTAGGTTTCTTTGCAACCTACCATATCCAGCAAATGTCTATATTATTCCTCCCTCTTTTCCTCTTTTCTTTCTTCTTCCTCTTCATTTCTTTCTTCCGCCTCCTTCCCCACATCCCTTTTCTTCTTCCTTCCTTCTTTCCTCTTTTTTCCTTCTTTCCTTCCTACCGCTTCTTCTTCTCCTTACCTTCCTTCCTCGGTCATTTCTTTCATTTCTTCCTTCCTTCTTTCCTTCCTCTTTTTCTCCCTTCCTTTCTCTTTCTCTTCTTTCATTCCTTGCTTGCTTGCTTCTTCTTTCTCTTTTTTCATTTCTTCTTTGCTTGCTTCTTTCCTTCCTCTCTCTTTCCTTCCTTCCTCTTTTTCTCCCTTCCTTTCTCTTTCTCTTCTTTTGTTTCTTCCCTGATTACTTCCTTCCTTCCTCTCTTTGTTTCCTTCCTTTCTCTTTTTGTCTCTTCCTTCCTCTTTCTCTTCTTTCATTTCTTCCTTGCTTCCTCTCTCCTCTCCTCTCTTTCCTTCCTTCCTTCCTCTTTTTCTCCTTTCATTTCATTTCCTTGCTTCCTTCCTTGCTTCCTTTTTTCCCTCTTTCTTTTTTTCCCTTCCCTATTTGCCTTCCTATTCTTTTTTACTGAGCTGGAAAAAGAAAGAAAGGAAGGGAGGGAGGGAGGAAGGGAGGAGAGAAATCAAAGAGGTCAGAGAGAAAAAAACCACCACCAACTGTCAATCTCAGGGCCAAAAGCAGGGGAGATGGTGCCCTTGTTCCGAGAATGTCCTGTGGGAATAGCTTTTTTCTAAGCAGCTAAGAAGGCAAGCAGCCTACCTGATGGGGTTGTTGTGTGGGATAAGACATGGCTGGGCCTGTGAAGAGCTTGGAAGGAAGGGGGGAGAATATCCAAAAGAGAACATGTGGAAAAACCCGAAGTTTTGCTCTAAATAACTTTTCCAGGAAAAAACAGTGAGGTCGGCTTCTCTTCAAAAGACTTCTGGAAGTGCTTTGGAAGTGTATCACAAACATTAAAATAGACTTAATTTGAGTGATTATTTTGGACAGAAGCCTGCCCCACCTTCAGGGCCTTTCTTCATTTTCTCAGTAATTACATAAATTGAGCGCCTGCAGCAACCCAGCCGGCTTCTCTCTCTCTCTCTCTCTCTCTCTCTCTCTCTCTCTCTCTCTCTCTCTCTCTCTCTCTCTCTCCTCGGCTGAGCTATGCAGGCACTTCAGGCTTTCATGCTTAACACAACCCACTTTGCGGGCATGAAATGAGCACTAGGCAACTTCAACTCTTCCCAGACACGAGTCAGCAAGAACAAGTGTGTGTGCGTGAGAGAGAGAGAATGGGGGAGGGAGAGGGAGGGAGAGGGGGGAATGGATAGGGGAGGGGAGGAAGGGGAGAGGGGGAGGGGAGGAAGGGGGAGAGGGGGGAGGGAGAGGGAGGGAGAGGGAGGGGAGGGAGAAGGGGGAGAAGGGGGAATGTATAGGGGAGGAAGGGGGAGAGTGGAGGAGGAGTGAGTGGGGGAGGAGAGGAAGGGGGAGAGTGGGGGAGGGAGAGGGAGGGAGAGGGATGGGAGGGAGAAGGGGGAATGTATAGGGGAGGGGAGGGAGGGGGAGAGTGGGGGAGAGGAGGGAGATGGAAAGTGGGGGAGGGGAGGGAGGGGGAGAGGGAGGGAGGGAGAGGGGGATGGAGAGAGTGTAGCGAGTGGGGAGGAAATGGAGAGGGGAGGAGCGGAAGGGAGGGAGGGAAGGGAGGGAGAGAGGGGAGGGAGAGGAGAGGAAGGGAGAGACTGGTGAAGGGAGAGAGGGAGAGAGATGGAGAGAATAGAGAGAGAGGGTAGGGAATGGAGAGGATGAGAGGAAGAGGGAGGGGGAGGGAGAGAGAGGGGAAGGGAGGAAGAGAGGGGGAGAGGAAAGGGGGGGTGGAGAGAGGGAGAGGGAGGGGAGGGAGAGGGGGGGAGGGAAGGAGAGAGGGGGGTGGACAGAGGAGGAGAGGGAGCGAGATGGAGTGGGTGGACATAGGGGAATAGAGAGAGGGAGAGAGGGTGGAGAGAGGGAGGGAGGGGGAGATGGAAGAGAGAGGGAGAGCAAGAGTGGAGAGGGAGGGTGGGGGATGAAGAGAGAGGGGAGGGCAGGAGGGGAGAGAGGAAGGGGAGAGGGGCAGAAAGAGATGGAGAGAGAGGGGAGAGGGAAAGGGAGAGAAGGAGAGGGGTGGATAGAGGGGGAGAGAGGGAGGGGAAGAGAGGAGAGAGGGAAGGAAGGGGATGGAGAGAGGGGGGACAGGGAAAGAGAGGGAGAGAAAGGGAGGGGGGATGGGCAGAGGAGGGGAGGGAGGGGAAGGGAAGGAGGGAGAGGGAGAAGGAGGGAGGGAGAGAGGGGGATGGAGAGAAGGGGAGAGGGAGGAGGAAAGGAAGAGGGGGGAGGAGACAAGGTAGAGAAGGGATCCATTAACCAAAAGGAGCGTTTACCAGGCAACCTGGTAAATGACCAGTTTCAGGGCGCCGTTTTAATTATGACAAGGCAGGGCAAGAGACATTTACCTCCCTGTTGCTATGGCGATACTGGTCCCTACCAACCTGGAGCTTGTGTTGCCATGGCAATGCCAGCTGCCCGGCCTTCTCTCTCTCTCTCTCTCTCTCTCTCTCTCTCTCCATCCTCCAAAAAAATTGAAGAGAGATACTTTTTGCAGTGGAAAACCAACATGGCTCATGCGTGCCCACTTCGGCTGTGCAGCAAGGAGAAAGGAATAACACAAGTGGACTGCGGCCTCTCTGAATTGACCTGCGTTTTGGGCTACGCAGCACTTCACCTTCGGTTCCGAAAGGTGGGTTTGGACTGAGTTAAGGATGCAAATCCACAGCCATGTCGTAATCCTGTCCCACCTTGGACATGCCTGCTTTCAAGAGCTGCAGCCTGGGTTAGCTTTCCACTCCGGCCTATTTTAAAGCTACTCACTCGCTGCTAATAACACTGGTCAACACATACACACACAATCATCAGCAAAGGCAAATTATCAGTTTTGATGTGCTGATTCCAAAAATAGGCTTCGTTTTGCTCTATGGCATAAAGCTTCTGATATAGAAGCATTTTTGTCATTACATTATTTCTACACTTTCAATGGACGTGGTAATTACTGTTTTCTTAATGTTGCCAGTATATTTTGTATTTATTTGTATTTGTTAGATTTGTATGCCGACTCGGGGCGGCTCACAACAATAATAAAAACAATGTTACAGTGGAACAAATCTAATATTAAAAGGGGGAAAAACATATAAACCCCCCATCATTTAAAACCAAACAACACATACATACCAAACATACAATATAAAAGCCTGGGGGAGGTGTCTCAGTTCCCCCATGCCTGGCGATACAGGTGGGTCTTGAGTAATTTACAAAATACAAGGAGGGTGGGGGCAGTTCTTATCTCCAGGGGGAGTTGATTCCAGAGGGCTGGGGCCACCACAGAGAAGGCTCTTCCCCTGGGGCCCGCCAAATGACATTGTTATTTCCTATCCCTTATAACAGTGATGGCAAACCTATAGCACCTGTGCCATAGGTGGCATGTGGAGCCATATCTGCTGGCACACGAGCCGTCACCCTAGCTCAGCTCCAACTGTGCTGGCCAGATGATTTTTGGCTCTCATGGAGGCTCTGGGAGGGCATTTTTGGCTTCCAAAGAGCCTCCGGGGGGTGAGGTAGGACATTTTTACCCTCCCCTGGTTCCACGGAAGCCTTTGGAGCCTGGGGAGGGTGAAAAATGAGCCTACTGGGCCCACCAGAAGTTGGGAAACAGACTACTTCTGGCATCCAAAGAGCCTCCGGGGGCGGGGGGGTGAGGGAAGCTCTTTTTGCACTCCCCAGGCATTGAATTATGGGTATGGGCACAATAGCATTTGCCCATGCTCTTTCACCTAAATTATACACATTTTTGAAATCAGAACAAAAAAAATGATTTACAAAAGTACAAGTACAAGTAAAAGTACAAGGTCAACTGCGATGATTACCAATATATATATATATATGGCTAGCTGATGAGGCCAAAATAAGGCCGAAATAGATCTATCCTAGTCTCCCTTAATTTTCAAATTCAGCTTAAACATGTGACATATATATATATATATATGAGGCCAAAATAAGGCCGAAATAGATCTATCCTAGTCTCCCTTAATTTTCAAATTCAGCTTAAACATGTGACATATATATATATATATATATATATATATATATATATATATATATATATATATATATATTTACAGCAACACGAAGCTTAAAACTTCAGCCTGATGATGGTGAATGTGATTTCATCGAAACGTCGCATAGACACTCAAAATATTACACGGGACAAAACCCGAACTCAGAACAATCTACATACATACATACATACATACATACATACATACATACATACATATATATATATATATATATTGTAGACCTGTGTAATTTATTTATTATTTATTTATTCATTTATATTTTGACTTCTATGCCATCCAATCCCAATGGGACTCGGAGCACCTTGCAGCAATATAAAAAAACCAGTACAATAATAAAAAGAAGTCAAATACAGCGGTACCTCTACTTACGAACTGAATTCGTTCCGTAACCAGGTTCTTAAGTCGCTACAGAGCACTGCACACCAAAACAACTACACAGGAGCAGTTTTTTCCCCAAACACCATCACACTGCTAAACAAATAATTCCCTCCACACTGTCAAACTATTTACAAAGTCTGCACTACTATTACTATTAGTTTTTTCTCATCATTCCTATCGCCCATTTCTTCGCACTTATGACTATATGACTGTAACTTGTTGCTTACATCAAGATTTATATTAATATTGTTTGTTTCCTGGTTGCTTATTTGACCCCTATGACAATCATTAAGTGTTGCACCTCGTGATTCTTGACAAATGTATCTTTTCTTTTATGTACACTGAGAGCATATGTACCGAAGATGAATTCCTTGTGTGTCCAATCACACAGCCAATAAAGAATTCTATTCTGTCCTGTCCTGTCCTGTTCTATACAAACATAAATATGGCTAAAGGAAAAGATATAAATTTAAGAGCAGCACAGATGTTGGAATAAAATCAGAATTTTAAATTGCTTGTCTGTTAACTATAAAATGGGTTATGATTAGATCTACTCAGGGAAGGATAAGAGGGAGGAAGAGGAGGAAGAAAGGAAGGGGAAAGAGAGAGAAGAGGGGACTACAAAAGAGGGAGAAAGGGAGAAAGGAGATAGAGGCAAGAGAGAGGGAGAGGCGGATGGGTGTAGCATGAAATATAGAAGGAAAGCAGACAGGATATAAAAATATACAAGGAGCAAATTAAGGATATATGTTTATAATATTTGGGACATAAATGTACAACCTTGGATGTTTTGATATTATGGTATATGTATGGATGTTTGTGTAAGTTTTGTTTAAAAAAAATAACTGAAAAATACAAAAATAAACCCGACCCCACGTGGCTTGGAGGACAGAGAATTTCCATAGATTATCCCGTTAAATTTCTCATAATGCCAAAGAGGGAGGGAGGTCCGACCTTAGAGGCACTGTAGGGTCATTTGAAAGCCAAGCAGAGGCACAGATGGGAGGCTGGACCAGGAAAAGGGATGTCAAAGGAAACCAATCAGGAAGGGTATTTCGCAGGGCAGCTGGCCAAGGTGCTGATGTCAGCTCTGTTAGGAGGACGCCCGTTCAAATTCCGGCTTCCTCATGAGAGTTTTGGAGGAATCGTAGCCAAATCGTTGCCTCGCTCAGTTTTATCTACCCACTTGCAAGGTTGTTGTGCAACATTACAGATGAAAAGCGTTGGAAGGGACCGTGTAGGTCATCTAGTCCAACCCCACGCCCAAGCAAGAGACTCTACACCATTTCTGACCGGTGGCAGTCCAGTTTTTTCTTGAAAGCTTCCAGTGATGAAGTTAGAATACATTAGATTAGATTAGATATTAGATTAGATATTAGATTGGATTGGATTGGATTGGATTGGATTGGATTGGATTGGATTGGATTGGATTAGATTAGATTAGATTAGATTAGATTAGATTAGATTAGATATTGGAATGAAAGAATAGAACAGAACAGAACAGAATAGAATAAATATTGGAATAGAATAGAGTAGAATAGAATAGAATTCTTTATTGGCCAAGTACGGACACACAAGAAATTTCTTTGCATATGCTCAGTGCACATAAAAGAAAAGATACATTTGTTAAGAATCATGAATGATTGTCATAGGGTATAAATAAGCAATCAAGAAACAATATTAATATAAATCGTAAGGATACAAGGAACAAGTTACAATCTTACAGTCACAAGTGAGAGGAGATGGCTCACAGGAACGATGAGAAGACTAATAGTAATAGTAATGCAGCCTTAGTCAATAGATTGACAGTATTGAGGGAATTATTTGTTTAACAGAGTGATGGTGTTTGGGGAAAGACTGTCCTTGTGTCTAGTTGTCTTGGTGTGCAGTGCTCTGTAGCGACGTTTTGAGGGTAGGAGTTGAAACAGTTGATGTCCAGGATGCGAGAGGTCCATGAATACTTTCACAACCCACTTTTTGACTAGTGCAGTATACAGGTTCCCAATGGAAGGCAGATTGGCAGCAATTGTTTTTTTCTGCACAAATTCTGTATTTTCCCATGGATTCCAAATAACAAAATAATAACAGATCAACAGAGTTGGAAGGGACCTTGTAGGTCATCTTTTTCTAGTCCAACCCCACACTCAAGCAGGAGACCCTACACCATTCCTGACAGCTTCCAGTGTTGAAGCTTCCCGCCACTTCTTGGGGAAGGCAACTCCTGTTCCACTGGTTGATTGCTTTCACTATCAGAAAATTTCTCCTTCCTGGCTGGGGAATTCTGGGAGTTGAAGTCCAAACTTCCGAAGGTTGACCAAGGTTGAAAACCCTCAGAATGAGTTCCTTCAAGAGAAATGAATCAAGCTGCAGTGAGGTCATCTATCTCTTTGCAGCAAGGCAATGTGCATGCATCCCATTCCTTTTTCAATATATAGTATACAGTATATAATTTTATCAAGCAATCACCACTGTAAAATTGGAGGATTGTGGGAACAACTCTAATGTGATTGCAGTGCCACCTAGTGGTCGGACCTGCTGATAGGTTGTCACATTATTAACATTTATCGTTGGTTGTATTTCTTTTTTTTAAAAAAAATGTTTCTCTTATGGCAGCATTTGCCTAATGCTGTTCGGAGATGGCCTTTTTGGCACTTGTTGATAGTTCCTTTTCTTTGGCATATGTCTGCTGTTGCTTTTTAGCAAAGAATTTTTTCTTAGCGTCGGCACAGAATCTGGTGTTTCTTGAAGGAATGAAGAGAGCGGTTCTGGTCATTGACTGAGACTGTCAACTACAGTAGATGTTAAAATGCAAGCATCAGGATGCCAATAATTCTTTTTCCACTATCTTGCACACAGAAGCATTGGCAGTTTGGTCTGTCTTCAATTCTACCTCTCAGGTTCATCCTGTCCATAGACAATCCTTCCATTTTAGCAATAATTCTTATTTTGCAGCCAGTTTATCTGTCCGCAATTATGAGCCCTGGTGGTGCTGTGGTGAGGATGCAATAGATTTTTTTGGTTTTAAATTTTTTAAATTTTAAATTTTTAAATATTTTTTAATTTTTTAATTTTTAATATGTTTAAATTAGATTTTTTTGGTTTTAATTTTTTAATTTTTTAATTTTTTAATTTTTTAATTTTTTTAATTTTTTAATTTTTTAATTTTTTAATTTTTTAATTTTTTAATTTTTTAATTTTTTAATTTTTTAATTTTTTAATTTTTTAATTTTTTAATTTTTTAATTTTTTAATTTTTTAATTAATTTTTTAATTAATTTTTTAATTAATTTTTTAATTTTATTTATTTTACTTTTTTTATTTTATTTTTTATTTTTATTTTTTATTTTTTATTTTATTTTTTATTTTATTTTTTTTATTTTATTTTTTTTATTTTAAATTTTTTTTTTTTTTTAATTAATTTTAAAAAATCTGAGCATGAACAAAAGCTGAGTTTCTGGCAGTGTGCATGTGGTCGCCATCTTGTTTTGGCGTGTACAAAGAGCATGGACACCCACGAGACACGCCCACGCAACAAGGGAGGAAGCAAACCAGTAGTGAGATAACTTAGAACCCACCCCTGAGCGGGAAGGCACTGGCTTTATTATTTCCCCTACCCAAAGGTTCTGGCAAGTCGAGAGCAAAGGCCTGCCAAATAAAAATTAAGCTTGTTTGGAAATGATTTGCCTCTTCTTTTTTCCAATGATCTAAGCACTTAGTTTCACTTTTGGCATATCTCAAGAGGAGAACATGGAAGGGGCCCCACGTTGCCGCTCATTGTCTTCTCCTCTTCCAGCGATCTCTGCAAAATCCCTCCTGTTTCCATCGTCGTCGTTGGCTCTTCTTCAGCTTCAACAGATTGCCGAACAATTTGGCTCCTTTTCCAGAAACTCCGTCTTGCAGCCAATGTCATTCCTGCTCTGCCCACAGCTTTGGGATTCTAGGAAAACAGAACACCAAACAACTCCAAGAGGAGGCACACATTCCAGTTGTGAGTGTGCAGTGTTCTCTCTCTCTCTCTCTCTCTCTCTCTCTCCTGCAACTCCCTCCCCCCCCTCTCTCTCTTTTTCTTTCTCTCCCCTGACTCCCTCCCCCTCTCTCTTTCTCTCTCTCTTTCTTTTTCTTTCTCTCCCGCGACTCCCTCCCTCTCTCTCTCTCTCTCTTTCTCTCCTGCGACACTCTCCCTCTCTCTCTTTTTCTTTCTCTCCCCTGACTCCCTCCCCCTCTCTCTTTCTCTCTCTCTTTCTTTTTCTTTCTCTCCCGCGACTCCCTCCCTCTCTCTCTCTCTCTCTTTCTCTCCTGCGACACTCTCCCTCTCTCTCTCTCTCTTTCTCTCTCTCTTTCTTTTTCTTTCCCTCCCGCGACTCCCTCCCTCTCTCTCTCTCTTTCTCTCCTGCGACACTCTCCCTCTATCTCTTTTTCTTTCTCTCCCCTGACTCCCTCCCCCTCTCTCTTTCTCTCTCTCTTTCTTTTTCTTTCTCTCCCGCGACTCCCTCCCTCTCTCTCTCTCTCTCTTTCTCTCCTGCGACACTCTCCCTCTCTCTCTCTCTCTTTCTCTCTCTCTTTCTTTTTCTTTCCCTCCCGCGACTCCCTCCCTCTCTCTCTCTCTTTCTCTCCTGCGACACTCTCCATCTATCTCTCTCTCTCTCTCTTTCTTTTTCTTTCTCTCCCATGACTCTATCCCCCCCCTCTCTCTCTCTTTCTTTTTCTTTCTCTCCCGCGACTCCCTCCCCCCCCTCTCTCTTTCTCTCCTGTGACACTCTCCCTCTCTCTTTCTCTCTCTCTTTCTTTTTCTTTCCCTCCCGCGACTCCCTCCCTCTCTCTCTCTCTCTCTCTCATTCTTTTTCTTTCTCTCCCATGACTCCCTCCCCCCCTCTCTCTCTCTCTTTCTTTTTCTTTCTCTCCCGCGACTCCCTCCCCCCCTCTCTCTCTCTCTTTCTCTCCTGCGACACTCTCCCTCTCTCTCTCTCTCTTTCTCTCTCTCTTTCTTTTTCTTTCCCTCCCGCGACTCCCTCCCTCTCTCTCTCTCTCTCTTTCTCTCTCTCTTTCTTTTTCTTTCCCTCCCGCGACTCCCTCCCTCTCTCTCTCTCTCTCTTTCTCTCCTGCGACACTCTCCATCTCTCTCTCTCTCTCTCTCTCTCTTTCTTTTTCTTTCTCTCCCATGACTCCCTCCCCCTCTCTCTCTCTCTCTCTCTCTTTCTTTTTCTTTCTCTCCCACGACTCCCTCCCCCCCTCTCTCTCTTTCTCTCCTGCGACACTCTCCCTCTCTCTCTCTCTCTTTCTCTCTCTCTTTCTTTTTCTTTCCCTCCCGCGACTCCCTCCCTCTCTCTCTCTCTCTCTCTCTTTCTCTCCTGCGACACTCTCCCTCTCTCTCTCTCTCTTTCTCTCTCTCTTTCTTTTTCTTTCTCTCCCGTGACTCCCTCCACCTCTCTCTTTCTCTCTCTCTTTCTTTTTCTTTCTCTCCCGCGACTCCCTCCCTCTCTTTCTCTTTCTCTCTTTCTCTTTCTCTCTCTCTTTCTCTCCTGCAACTCCCTCCCTCTCTCTCTCTCTTTCTCTCTCTCTTTTTCTTTCTCTCCCGTGACTCCATCCCTCTCTCTTTTTCTTTCTCTCTCTCTTTCTTTTTCTTTCTCTCCCGCGACTCCCTCCCTCTCTCTCTTTCTCTCTTTCTCTTTCTCTCCCATGATTCCCTCCCTCTCTTTCTCTTTCTCTCTCTTTCTCTCTCTCTTTCTCTCCTGCAACTCCCTCCCTCTCTCTCTCTCTTTCTCTCTCTCTTTTTCTTTCTCTCCTGTGACTCCATCCCTCTCTCTTTTTCTTTCTCTCTCTCTCTCTTTCTCTCCCATGATTCCCTCCTTGCCTCTCTTTCTCTTTCTCTCTCTCTCTCTTTCTCTCCCATGATTCCCTCCTTGCCTCTCTTTCTCTTTCTCTCTCTCTCTTTCCCTCTCTCTTTCTCTTGCTCTCTCCTGCAAACAGACAGAGCTCCAGAGACGCAACTATTCAATCCATGCAAAATGCAACTTTTTTTTTAAATAGACGCAAAATGTTGCAAAGGGCCGCTTTGGCTGCAGCGCCCTGTGGCACGTCATCCCCATTCTTCAGGGGGCGAGATTGCCGAGCCACGCGTCCTCCAGCTGGACTTGTCTCTCTCTTGTCAAGTCCAGCCCTTCAGCTCAAAAGCAGGTGGCCCAATGTCAGCCTTAAGGAAAGGCGCTGGAGAATACCCTTGCGAGACCTTGAGCCAGCCCCTTGGCAGCTCTGCAAACTCTTCTTCGAATCTAGCAGCCTCGTAGCCGACTACAGAAATCTGGTTTCTGCAGGGAATTGAATTCATCTGCAGACTTGTAAGCAAGCAAGACCAGTTCTGCGCTGGGATTTATTTATTTATTTTTACTTTTTGCTCAAGGGGTTCCAGATACAAGAGTCGCCCAGAAAGTAATGCACCACATTTTTTCCCCTCAGCCTACAGTAATGGTAGAAATGTGAAACTTTAGATGTACATCGTTTGAATTGTCAGGAGTGCGTGTGTAAATTTTGCGTTTCTTCAGACTGATAGCGTAGCTGCAGCAGTGTTTCAAAATGGCGTCTGTAAGTGATGCACGTTGCAAGCAGCGTGTCGTCATTGAATTTCTCACTGCGGAGAAAGAAACTGTTGGGAATACAGTAATACCTCATCTTACGAACTTAATTGGTTCCGGAAGTAGGTTCGTAAGGCGAAACATTCGTAAGATGAAACATTGTTTCCCATAGGAAACAATGTAAAAGCAATTACAGTGTTCCCTCGATTTTCGCGGGGGATGCATTCCGAGACCGCCCGCGAAAGTCGAATTTCCGCGAAGTAGAGATGCGGAAGTAAAAACACCATTTTTGGCTATAGACAGTATCACAAGCCTTCCCTTAACACTTTAAACCCCTAAATTACTATTTCCCATTCCCTTAACAACCATTTACTCACCATTATTACTGGTACTCACCATTGAATAAGACACTTAGTGATCCTGATATTTATAAACATAATTATTTATTAACTTTTTTTGTCATTTATTTGCAAAAATTATCAGTTTGGCGATGACGTATGACATCATTGGGTGGGAAAAACCGTGGTATAGGGGGAAAAACCGCAAAGTATTTTTTAATTAATATTTTTTGAAAAACCGTGGTATAGGCTATTTGCGAAGTTCGAACCCGCGAAAATCGAGGGAACACTGTAATCCATGCAAAAAGAAAAAAATCGCAAAATGGCGCTCTGCTGGGCGCCGCCACTCGGCTGTCACCTTTTAAAAGAGCCGGGGGGCTTCTCGGCGTTCTCCTGAACCCGAACCCAAACTTTTGGGGTTTGGGAAGCCGCCGAGAAGCGTCGTCGCCCGGCTGTCACCTTCTGAAACAGCCGGGGGGCTTCTCGGTGTTCTCCCGAACACCGAACCCGGAAGTTCGGGTTCGGGTTCCGGAGGCCGCCGAGAAGCACCCGGCTGTTTCAGAAGGTTACAGCTGGGCAGCGCTGCTCGGCGGAGCACCGTTTTTGCGATCAGCGGCGGCGTTTTCGCCTGATCTGGAGGCTAGAAAGAAGGTGGGGAATCCCAATAGGGAATTCCATAGGCGGGACCAGTTCGGGGTTCAGGAGAACGTCGAGAAGCCCCCCCCCCCGGCTGTTTTAAAAGGTGACAGCCGGGGGACGGCACCCAGCGGAGCGCCATTTTGCGATCTGCGGTGG
Organism: Erythrolamprus reginae; assembly: GCF_031021105.1. Classification (NCBI taxonomy): domain Eukaryota; kingdom Metazoa; phylum Chordata; class Lepidosauria; order Squamata; family Dipsadidae; genus Erythrolamprus; species Erythrolamprus reginae. Next base: position 45,400,557 of record NC_091957.1, read on the forward strand.
GTTCGTAAGCCGAAAAAAGTTCATAAGAAGAGGCAAAAAAATTCTGAACCCTGGGTTTGTATCAAGAGGGGTTCGTATCACGAGGTACCACTGTATTCACAAACATTTGTGTACAGTTAATGGAGAATCTGCAGTCGACAGATTAGTCGCTTAGTCGTGGAAGACTTTTTGAGGATGAGGAAGAGGTGATTCGCACAGTGCAGAAATTTCATTTCATTTATTGGATTTATATGCCGCCCCTCTCCGAAAACTCGGGGCGGCTAACAACAGTCAACTGAAAGCTGATATGGGCGAGGTGAAAGACCAGATAAAGGAGATCCAACAAACACTACAAGAAAGTGATGATCGAGTGAAAAAGGTTGAAGAGAAATCTGACAAAAACGCAAAAAGAATTGATTATCTCGAAGGGAGAGCTGATGCAAGACACAGAAGACATGATGAATCAATTATTCAGCTGGAGATGCAACGTGCTTCGTATGGACTACGATTTCAGAATATGAAAGAGGAAAAAGATGAAGATTTAAAAATGACTATGGCGGAAACGATTGGAGGTATACTCCAGGAGGATCCTGCTGCGCTAGTGAAAGAAATCGATGAAGTTTACAGGACTTCGAATAGTTACATCCGTCGCCACAATCTTCCAAGAGAGATTCATATCAAATTCACCAGGAAAACTTTGCGAGATGACATACTCCATTGGGCAAGAAACTCCAAACTCCAACATCAAGGAGTGGAAATAAAAATATTAAAACAAGTTCCAAGAAGTGTCAGAGAGAGCAGAAGAGATTACCAGTTTCTTACCAGAATTTTGATCAAAGAAAATATAACCTATCGTTGGTTAATCCCACAAGGTCTTTCTCTGACATGGCGTTCTACAAGATACAAGCTGGAAAATGTAGAACAAGCTAGGTATTTCTTTGAAAATAGTGGCATCAGCCACATGGACTTTTCAGATAAACAACAAGAGGCTCATCAACAACCAGCACAACAGCAATCAGGGGAGATACTAGCAATCCAACAAGAAGAACTATTGGGGGCCACAGCTCTAGCAATAGAGCAGGACCAAGGTGCTATAAGAAGAGTTCAGCCTCAGCGAGAAACCAAAAAACCCACTAAATGACAACAACTAAAGATCTAAAGATCTTTTCGGTAAACGTTAACGGACTTAATGAACCAAGGAAAAGGAAACAAATCTTCTCTAAAATCAGAAATCAAAATGCTCAAATTGCAATATTACAAGAAGTACATATCAAAAAAGATAACCAAAAATTATTGTTGAATCCCAAAATTGGAAAAATGTATGCTGCATTAGCAGATCAAAAAAAAAGAGGTGTGGTGATGTATGTAGAGAATTCTATAAATTCCAAACAGATATATAAGGATAATGATGGTAGAATATTGATTGTACAAGTTGATATTGAACCTAGACCTATAGTGGTTGTTTCTATTTATGCTCCCAATGAAGACCAAATGATATTTTATAAAAATTTACATCAAATAATAATAGACTTAGCTATTGAGAATGTATTAATAATAGGTGATTTTAATGCTATTGTGAATAGGCAATTAGACCATTCAGGGGGAGGGAGCCATAATAAAAGGAAAAAAACAAAAAGAAATCTACTACCTAGTACTTTCCAAAAAATGAAAACAGAATTATTGCTAAATGATATATGGAGGGAAAGACACCCCCATAAAAGACAATTTACGTTTTATTCTAATCCCCACAAAATCTGGACAAGAATAGACATGGTATGGACATCAAAAATGGTTGCAGAAGAAATAAGGGAAGTAGAGATAGATGTTAATACATGGGCTGACCACAACCCAATAGTGGTCTATATAAGAAGGAACAACAAACAGAATATTTGGCGGATGAATAGAATTATACTAAATGATAAGAAATATAAAGATTGGATCGAAAAGGAATTAAAAATATTTCTTGAGATTAACAAAACCCCAGACACCACTCCACAGAATATATGGGATACACTCAAAGCTTATATAAGAGGGTTAACAATATCTTACACAGCAAAATACAATAAGGAAAATAAATTAAAGTACGTACAACTAATAAATGAATTAAAACAATTGGAATTTGCATCGCAGCAACACACCAAGAACAGAGACTTTAAAACAGAAATAAATGTAATTAAACATAAAATTAGAATTATAGAACAAAATCAAATAACTGAAAAAATTAAAAGGGCAAAACAACATTATTTTGAACATGCAAATAAACCAGGCAGATGGTTAGCATATAAACTTAGAAAGCAGAGTCAATCCAAATTGATAAAAAAATTAGAAGACAAAGATGGTATAATAAAATATGATACAGAAGGAAAGGCGGACATTGTTTATAACTTTTATAAAGATCTTTATGCCAAAGACAATGTTAGTGAAGATGAGGTTTTTAATTACTTACAGGCTTCAAAATTACCACAAATAACAGAAGATCAACAGACTATGTTGGATGGTCCAATAACAATGGAAGAACTCCTAACTATAATTAAAAAACAGAAAAACAATAAGGCCACTGGTCCGGATGCTATACCGGCAGAATGGTACAAGATAGACAATGAAATAGTAAGAAACTATATGTTAGAAATTTTTAATTCATGTAGACTTGAGGGCAAAATTCCGAAATCTTGGTTAGAATCGCTGACAACTTTAATACACAAATCCGGCACTGACCCACTAAAAATCAAAAATTATAGACCCATATCTTTATTAAATGTAGATTATAAAATATTTATTGCCATTTATGCAGATAGACTTAAAAGAATTATAAATGGAATAATACATCAAGACCAAAATGGATTTCTACCAGGGCGACAAATTAAAAATAACCTTAGAACAGTAATAAATACATTAGAATACTATGAACAACATCCAGATAAGACAGCATCCTTAATGTTCTTAGATGCTCAAAAGGCCTTTGACAACGTTAACTGGACATTTATAAAAATGCAATTAAACAAAATGAGATTTGGCTCAAAATTTGTTAATTTAATAGATACTATATACTCAAAACAAACGACTAAAATAATATTAAATAATAACCAATTACAAGCACTTGATATAAACAAGGGAGTTCGTCAAGGATGTCCTATATCACCATTGTTATTTATTATGACACTTGAAACTTTATTAATTAAAATAAGAGCGGATTCCGAAATAAAAGGTTTAACTATAGGAGACGAAACTTACAAACTCCAAGCTTTTGCAGATGACTTAACGTTTATAATTGAAGAATCGATAACAACTGTCCCTTCTTTATTGCAAACTATTGAACAATTCGGAAAGGTAGCAGGTTTAAAGATAAATAAAAGTAAAACTTCTTTCTTAACCAAAAATATGAATAAAATACAAGAAACTAAATTAGAAAATATTTCTGGAATAAAAACCGTAAAGAAAGTAAAATATTTAGGAATAAATTTAACAGCGAAAACAATAACTTTAAAAAATGATAATTATATAAAATTATTATCAGAAATTAAAAAAGATTTAGAAACATGGAACAACCTGAAAATATCATTTTTAGGAAGAATTGCCACAATCAAGATGAATATTTTGCCTAAGGTTTTATTTCTCTTTCAGGTAATTCCAATAAACCCAGGGGGAACTTTCTTTAAAACTTTGACAAACTTAGTTAAAAAATTTATATGGCAAGGGAAAAAAGCAAGGATAAAAATAAACTGTTTGGAAGACATTAAAGAAAGAGGAGGATTTGGTCTTCCAAACTGGAAATTATATTATCAGGCCGCCGCCTTAACATGGATTAAAGATTGGATAACCTTAGAGAATAAAAGAATATTAAATTTAGAAGGACATGATCTTATGCTGGGTTGGCATGCATTTATATGGTATGACAAGGAAAAAAATCACTCATATTTTAAAAGACACACATTAAGGAAGTATTTACTAGAGGTTTGGAAGGACATAAAGAAAAATCACTTCTTAAATGTTCCAGAATGGATAGCCCCCCTAGAAGCAATAACACATCCAAAATCTATAAAAGACACGAAAATATTTTATAGATATAAAGAATTATTAAATGATCAGATGAAGCTAAAGCTTAGGAATAAACTACAAGAAGAAGGGATAATAATAGATTGGTGGCATTATGCCCAGATTCGATCCAGATACCAGAAGGATATAACTCTTTATACTTTTAATAAAAGTAAGAATTTGCTAAGTCATTTAATTATTAATAATTCAGTAAAAATGATAGGGAAAATATATAAATTTCTTATCGCTCACAAAAATATAGAGTTGACTCTAAAAGATACCATGATAAGATGGTGCAGAAATATAGGCAAGGAAATAGATATAGATACTTGGGAAAAAGTCTGGATTAATAATTGGAAAATGACCAAGTCAGTTTCATTAAAAGAAAACCAAATTAAAATGTTTTATAGATGGCACCTTCCACCTAACAGGATAGCAAAAATGTTTCCTAAAACATCCCCACTGTGTTGGAAATGCAAGAAAGATATAGGAACTTATTACCATCAATGGTGGACATGTAGCAAAGCTAAAACTTATTGGAAGATGATTGAGAAGATATTAAAAGAAATATTAAAATATGACATAGATAACACCCCGGAATTTTACTTATTAGGAATTACTAATCAGACTTACAAGAAGGAAACTCTTTACTTAATTATACACATATTAACTGCGGCTAGAATAATATACGCGCAAAACTGGAAGGGGGAGGAAATCCCCAAGAAAGAAGAAGTTATAGCTAAAATATTAGATTGCGCTGAAATGGATATGATGACAAGACGATTAAACGATCAAGAAGATACAAAATTTTATGAAACATGGAACAACATATATAAATGGTTAGATAAGAAAAAATAAGAGATAGATCTGTTTTTATTTAGGTAATAACAATATTAGATGTATTTGTTGATGATTTTGACATAGTTGTTTACTCACAAGCGATATATTAAAAATTTTGTTTTATGTATGCTTAGTAATTGAGATTAGTTTGAATGTTTGATTAGATGAATATATTACACTTAAATAACATATTAAGCATTTTTACTTATACTGTACTAATATTGCATTTAAGATTTGAAAATTTTTTACTAGACTTTTTAACATTCAACAAATGTTTGATTATGTATTCTTTTCTCTATTTGAATGTATACTTTCAAAAGAAGCGGGGAAATACATCCCCATTTTATGTTTAATGTCTGTACGTCTGTATGTCTGTTTTATGAAAAATAATAAAAAAATTGAAAAAAAAAAAAAAAAAAAAAGGAAAGGCGCTGGAGAATACCCTTGCGAGACCTTGAGCCAGCCCCTTGGCAGCTCTGCAAACTCTTCTTCGAATCTAGCAGCCTCGTAGCCGACTACAGAAATCTGGTTTCTGCAGGGAATTGAATTCATCTGCAGACTTGTAAGCAAGCAAGACCAGTTCTGCGCTGGGATTTATTTATTTATTTTTACTTTTTGCTCAAGGGGTTCCAGATACAAGAGTCGCCCAGAAAGTAATGCACCACATTTTTTCCCCTCAGCCTACAGTAATGGTAGAAATGTGAAACTTTAGATGTACATCGTTTGAATTGTCAGGAGTGCGTGTGTAAATTTTGCGTTTCTTCAGACTGATAGCGTAGCTGCAGCAGTGTTTCAAAATGGCGTCTGTAAGTGATGCACGTTGCAAGCAGCGTGTCGTCATTGAATTTCTCACTGCGGAGAAAGAAACTGTTGGGAATACAGTAATACCTCATCTTACGAACTTAATTGGTTCCGGAAGTAGGTTCGTAAGGCGAAACATTCGTAAGATGAAACATTGTTTCCCATAGGAAACAATGTAAAAGCAATTACAGTGTTCCCTCGATTTTCGCGGGGGATGCATTCCGAGACCGCCCGCGAAAGTCGAATTTCCGCGAAGTAGAGATGCGGAAGTAAAAACACCATTTTTGGCTATAGACAGTATCACAAGCCTTCCCTTAACACTTTAAACCCCTAAATTACTATTTCCCATTCCCTTAACAACCATTTACTCACCATTATTACTGGTACTCACCATTGAATAAGACACTTAGTGATCCTGATATTTATAAACATAATTATTTATTAACTTTTTTTGTCATTTATTTGCAAAAATTATCAGTTTGGCGATGACGTATGACATCATTGGGTGGGAAAAACCGTGGTATAGGGGGAAAAACCGCAAAGTATTTTTTAATTAATATTTTTTGAAAAACCGTGGTATAGGCTATTTGCGAAGTTCGAACCCGCGAAAATCGAGGGAACACTGTAATCCATGCAAAAAGAAAAAAATCGCAAAATGGCGCTCTGCTGGGCGCCGCCACTCGGCTGTCACCTTTTAAAAGAGCCGGGGGGCTTCTCGGCGTTCTCCTGAACCCGAACCCAAACTTTTGGGGTTTGGGAAGCCGCCGAGAAGCGTCGTCGCCCGGCTGTCACCTTCTGAAACAGCCGGGGGGCTTCTCGGTGTTCTCCCGAACACCGAACCCGGAAGTTCGGGTTCGGGTTCCGGAGGCCGCCGAGAAGCACCCGGCTGTTTCAGAAGGTTACAGCTGGGCAGCGCTGCTCGGCGGAGCACCGTTTTTGCGATCAGCGGCGGCGTTTTCGCCTGATCTGGAGGCTAGAAAGAAGGTGGGGAATCCCAATAGGGAATTCCATAGGCGGGACCAGTTCGGGGTTCAGGAGAACGTCGAGAAGCCCCCCCCCCGGCTGTTTTAAAAGGTGACAGCCGGGGGACGGCACCCAGCGGAGCGCCATTTTGCGATCTGCGGTGGGTTCGTAAGCCGAAAAAAGTTCATAAGAAGAGGCAAAAAAATTCTGAACCCTGGGTTTGTATCAAGAGGGGTTCGTATCACGAGGTACCACTGTATTCACAAACATTTGTGTACAGTTAATGGAGAATCTGCAGTCGACAGATTAGTCGCTTAGTCGTGGAAGACTTTTTGAGGATGAGGAAGAGGTGATTCGCACAGTGCAGAAATTTCATTTCATTTATTGGATTTATATGCCGCCCCTCTCCGAAAACTCGGGGCGGCTAACAACAGTCATGAACAATGTACAGTAAAAATCCAATACTAAAAACTAACTTAAAACCCCTTAATATATAAAACCAGCATACGTACAAACATACCATACATACAGTTGTATCAGCCTAGGGGGAGAAGAAGTCTTAATTCCCCCATGCCTGGCGGCAGAGGTGGGTTTTGAGTAGCTTACGAAAGGCAAGGAGGGTAGGGGCAGTTCTAATCTCTGGGGGGAGTTGGTTCCAGAGGGCCGGGGCCGCCACAGAGAAGGCTCTTCTCCTGGGTCCCGCCAAGTGGCATTGTTTCGTTGACGGGACCAGGAGAAGACCCACTCTGTGGGACCTAACTGGCCGCTGGGATTCGTGCGGCAGAAGGCGGTTCCTGAGATAATCTGGTCTGGTGCCATGAAGGGCTTTATAGGTCATAACCAACACTTTGAATTGTGACCGGAAACTGATCGGCAACCAATGCAGACTGCGGAGTGTTGGTGTGACATGGGCATATTTGGGAAAGCCCATGATTGCTCTCGCAGCTGCATTCTGCACGATCTGAAGTTTCCGAACACTTTTCAAAGGTAGCCCCATGTAGAGAGCGTTACAGTAGTCGAGCCTCGAGGTGATGAGGGCATGAGTGACTGTGAGCAGTGACTCCCGGTCCAAATAGGGTCGCAACTGATGCACCAGGCGAACCTGGGCGAACGTCCCCCTCGCCACAGCTGAAAGATGTTTCTCTAATGTGAGCTGTGGATCGAGGAGGATGCCCAAGTTGCGAACCCTCTCTGAGGGGGTCAATGTTTCTCCCCCCAGGGTAATGGACGGACAGATGGAATTGTCCTTGGGAGGCAAGACCCACAGCCACTCCGTCTTGTCTGGATTGAGTTTGAGTTTGTTGACACCCATCCAGGCCCCAACAGCCTCCAGGCACCGGCACATCACTTCCGCTGCTTCGTTGACTGGACATGGGGTGGAGATGTATAACTGGGTATCATCGGCATATTGATGATACCTCACCCCATGCCCTTGGATGATCTCACCCAGCGGTTTCATGTAGATGTTAAATAGCAAATAAAATGGCTTCGTGACCAGAACAAGGAGTGGTACCAATAGGACATACACATCCTTGTGTCTTCCTGGTGGAAGGCCATAGAATGGGATGGAGATTACGTGGAAAAACAGAGAGTGTAGAAGAAACATTATTCTTTCTTGTGTGTAAGTTTCATTGTGTTCAATAAATAATTGTTGAAGCAAAAAAATGTGGTGCATTACTTTCTGGGCGACCCTTGTAGATGGCGTCAGCCTTCTCAATTTTGCAGTAAGATGTAGTGTCTTTAACAGCCCAGAGCATTTGCCTACTTCCTGGAACTTTCTCCAATACTGAGATCGCTTGTTTGTCTCCCATCCAAATACTAACAAGCACAAGTGGTGCTACAGGCTAGATTCACAATCAGCCAAGACCGGGTGGGTGCTGCCACCTGCTGGACTGGCATGAAATGAATCGGTATGTGATTACAGTAGTCCCTCACCTATCGCTGGTGTTACGTTCCAGACCCAGCCGCGATAGGTGAAATCCGCGATGGGGAATTTATCGACTGATAGTACTTATTTAAGTATTTATATTGTAATTGTTTGGTAAGTTTTCATTGTTTTAAGTGTTTATAAACCCTTCCCACACAGTATTTATTTTAGATACAGTATTTAAATACAGTATTTACAATTTTAGATATTTTTTTTTTTGAAAAATCTGCCAATCGAGTTCCGCGGGCTGTTTAAATCTGCCGATCGACTTCCTCAGAAACCCGCGAACCAGCAAAGATCCGCGAATGATTTTTCTCATTAATATTTCTTGAAAACCCGCGATGAAGTGAAGCCGCAGTAGGTGAAGCGCGGTATAGCGAGGGACTACTGTATATTGCTTGCAGTGAAGGAAGAGCAAATGTAAACCGCTCCAAACTAGACTTCAGAAAATACGACTTCAGCAACAATGCCTGGGATGCACTACCTGACTCTGTGGTTTCTTCCCCAAACCCCCAAAACTCTTTAACCTTAGATTGTCTACAGTTGAACTCTCCCCATTTCTAAGAGGTCTGTAAGGGGCGTGCATAAGCGCATCACTGTACCTGCCATCCCTGTGCTACTGCCCTATTGTATTCTTTTATTGTTACTTTTTATTTATACTTATACGTTATACAGTACTTAGTTTATACAAACTACTACTATCCCATACATGTTTGATAAATAAATAAAATAAATAAAAATAAAATAAATACATAGGCCACTGGAGTCTGAAAACAGCCAATATAGAATACAGTGGTACCTCTACTTACGAACTTAATTCATTCCATTAAGTACAAATGTTTGTAAGAAGAAGCAATTTTTCCCATAGGAATCAATGTAAAAGCAAATAATGTGTGCGATTGGGGAAACCACAGGGAGGGTGGAGGCCCTGTTTCCTCCCAAGAGATTTCTAGAGAGGCCCCACGGAGGCTTCTCCCTGCCTTATCCGGCCCTGTTTCCTCCCAGGAGATTCCTCAAGAGGCCCCATGGAGGCTTCTCCCCACCTTTTCCGGCTGTTTCCTCCCAGGAGAGTCCTAAAGAGGCCCCACGGAGGCTTATCCCTGCCTTTTCTGGCCCTGTTTCCTCCCAGGAGAGTCCTAGAGAGGCCCCATGGAGGCTTCTCCCTGCCTTTTCTGGCCCTGTTTCCTCCCAGGAGAGTCCTAGAGAGGCCCCACGGAGGCTTATCCCTGCCTTTTCTGGCCCTGTTTCCTCCCAGGAGAGTCCTAGAGAGGCCCCACGGAGGCTTCTCCCTGCCTTTTCTGGCCCTGTTTCCTCCCAGGAGAGTCCTAGAGAGGCCCCATGGAGGCTTCTCCCCGCCTTTTCTGGCCCTGTTTCCTCCCAGGAGATTCCTAGAGAGGCCCCACGGAGGTTTCTCCCTGCATTTTCCAGTAACAGTTTCGGAGGCTCGGGTTTGTAAGTGGAAAATGATTCTGGAGAAGAGGCAAATAAATCTTAAACACCCGGTTCTTATCTAGGAAAGTTCATAAGTAGAGGCGTTTGTAGGTAGAGGTACCGCTATACATGTTCTTGCATAGAAACAGGAAGCTCATGTTCAAAGCCCAAGAGAAGGTATAACCCTCTCCCCTCCCACTCTCAACTCCATGTGATCAGCTGCCGAGAACACCTGTGGTTCTGTTTCATCAATAAATGGACCCTCTTTTCAATCATCCTCCATCCTCCATTTTGTCTCCAGTGTCTTTCTCCCAGCATGGAACTGGACCTGGATATTTCTTCCAACAGGCTAAACAGCTCTTTAGTGGGGAGGGAAAAGGTCTATTGTCTTCAAATGACTTTAACTGCCAGGAGTAAGAAACTGTATATAAAAATTCAGACTGTAGTACATAAATTATCTTGACTTGTCTGGGTCAACTAAAAATGTTTACAGAAGGATGATGGTGACTGGAAATATTTTTAAGGGGCTGGGATGTGAAGTAAAATGTGGAGCTTGTAAATTCAATTTATTTTCATTAATCATTACTGATGATGATATATGGTCATCATCAGTAATGATTAATGGCTTGCATTGGCTGCATTGGCTGCCGATCAAAGTGTTGGTCATGACCTTTAAAGCCCTAAATGGCATTGGACCAGATTACCTCCAAAACCGCCTGCTACCGCACGAATCCCAACGACCGATAAGGTCCCACAGAGTTGGCCTTCTCCAGGTCCCGTCGACTAAACAATGTCGTTTGGTGGGCCCCAGGGGAAGAGCCTTCTCTGTGCCGGCCCTGGCCCTCTGGAACCAACTCCCCCCGGAGATTAGAACTGCCCCCACCCTCCCTGTCTTTCGTAAACTACTCAGGCATGGGGGAGTTGAGATAGCCCTTCCCCCTAGGTCATTACAAGTTATGCATGGTATGTCTGTGTGTATGTTTGGTTTTATAATAGGGGTTTTAGTTGTTTTTTTATTATTGGATTGTATATGTTGTTTTTATTATTGTTGTTAGCCGCCCTGAGTCTACGGAGAGGGGTGGCATACAAATCCAATAAATTATTATTATTATTATTATTATTATTATTATTATTATTATTGTCATAAGAGAAAGGAATTAATCTAAGAATGAAGAGCTACGGTAAAGGGTTGCTACTATAGAAGAAATCCCACATCAAACAAGAATTCGCAACTGGAGGAAAATAGCAAAAGAGTCTAGCAAGTTATGGGATGGAATCAAAGTTTCTTAAGTGGATAATAAAGTTGAAAAGTAACTTGGGGTCAAACTTATACTATGAGAAAAATAAAAATATCTCACTTTTGCCAACCTTGAAAGTGGAACACAAACGCAAAACACAATCTGGTAATTTGTATTCAGAACCACCAAAATGTTGCCTCCTGACCTTGAATTACTGTAGATCCAAAAAGAGGGAGGCGGAACATAACTTATTAGCATCTGACCACCATTGTTTCAATACATTTGTGTTCTATTATCTAGCCGCTTATTAAATAAATTCTAAACTGTTCCTATGAGAAGAAGTTTCCTGTCTGTAAATCTATCCTGCATTTAATAGCCCTTTGCAAGCTGTGATGGTAAAATGATGCCACACCAACTGGGGTTTTTTGTAACCAGGAGCTTTTGCCAATAATTCTAACTATGCTGACTATTACAGTTAACAGGAGTGGAGAAAGAAAAAAAATACAATCAAAGTAAACCTCTACCAGAAATACATGCTAAAGCTTGACTTGGAGTCTAGGATACCAGAGATCAGAATTCCTACTACAATGGTACCTCTACCTAAGAATGCCTCTACTTACAAACTTTTCTAGATAAGAACCGGGTGTTCAAGATTTTTTTTGCCTCTTCTCAAGAACCATTTTCCACTTGCAAACCCGAACTTCCGAAACTGTAACCAGAAAAGACAGGGAGAAGCCTCCGTGGGGCCTCTCTAGGAATCTCCTGGGAGGAAACAGGGCCGGAAAAGGCGGGGAGAAGCCTCCATGGGACCTCTCTAGGAATCTCCTGGGAGGAAACAGGGCTAACCATATAACCTCTAACCCTGTCCCATACTCCCATCAGTTCCTGCAATTTATTTTCATTAATCATATTCATCTTTATTATCCATAATTTCAAACTGAAAGTGTTTCCCCATCATGTACTGGTATCAATTTTATATTGTTTAAGTTAAGAATAGATCAAATATGACTGTAAATGTTTATTGCACAAAATATTTGTACCCAGAAGACACACTGTTTAACAAATTGATTGACTGTATATTTCTGTGATTTCTGACAGTCTCAAAATGGGTGAGCAGTGCTGTCAGGTGGTAGGGAAAGCAAGTAGGATGCTTGGCTGCATAGCTAGAGGTATAACAAGCAGGAAGAGGGATATTGTGATCCCGCTGTATAGAGCTCTGGTGAGACCACTTTTGGAACACTGTGTTCAGTTCTGGAGACCTCACCTACAAAAAGATATGGACAAAATTGAATGGGTCCAAAGACGGGCTACAAAAATGGTGGAAGGTCTTAATAATAATAATAATAATAATAATAATAATAATAATAATAATAATAATAATAATAATAATGATAATAATGATGATGATGATGATGATAATTAATAATAATAATAATAATAATAATAATAATAATAATAATAATAATAATTAGATTTGTATGCCGCCCCTCTCGGAGGACTTAAGCATAAAACATATCAGGAAAGGCTTCATGAACTCAATCTGTATAGCCTGGAGAACAGAAGGGAAAGGTGGGACATGATCAAAACATTTAAATACGTTAAAGCATTAAATAAGGTTCAGGAGGGAATTGTTTTTAATAGGAAAGTGGACACAAGAACAAGGGGGCACAATCTGAGGTTAATTGGGGGAAAGATCAGAAGCAACGTGAGAAAATATTATTTGACTGAAAGAGTAATAGATGCTTGGAACAAACTTCCAGCAGATGTGGTTGTCAATCCACAGGGACTGAATTTAAACATGCCTGCGATAAACATATATCCATCCTAAGATAAAATACAGGAAATAGTATATGGGGGCACTAGATGGACCATGAGGTCTTTTTCTGCCACCAATCTTCTATGTTTCTATGTATACAATAAAAATATTTTTTTTAAAAAAAGAGCTTTCTCTGTGTATACATTTTAATTGCTTTGACCTTGGTCATCAAAGTGAGCTTATTCTTCAAAATCTTATCCAAGCATTTGAACACCTTCTTTATAGACAAACATATCTTGGGCTTCAAGCGATTGTGGGTGTCATAGCTCCCTCTGGTGCCAGGGGCCTAGGACTCCTGAGCAAGAAAAATATAATGACCCGTGAACGATTAGAGAGAGAGAGAGAGATTGTGAAGGGAAAGACCCTGAAATAACCTTCTTAAAGTTGCCAGCAGAGTCCTTATCTCGGGCTAACGGGAAGGCCTGAGGAAAGAAACATATTTGGCAAGAGTCTCTTGCACGGCGGCTAGTAGCCGCTGCGGTGAAAACACCAAGCAAAGCTCTTTGGGCACAAAACGTGTTGCTAACGGCAGGATGTGGTTGTTAGATACTCCCCTGCGGGCCCGTGCATTCCTGCACGTTAGCAAAGTCATGACAGCTTTCCTCAGGGGAGGGAAGGAGTCGGGGAGGGTAGAGTATCCCAGGCGGAACCTCTAAGTAAGGCTTGCCATGCCTGTAAGGGGAAATAGCACACCAGCTGTCCGCCCGAGTGTGCCAGGGCCTTGGCACGGCCTGTGGAAAGGGGGAAAGAGCTGACTTTGCTGGATTTCGAAAGAGAGAGAGAGGCCGGCTCTCCTTTGATGAGCGTTGAAGGCGCTTACATAATCGAGGCGGCATCTTTCCCCTGCCTCCCAACTGCCTTCTCAAAACTTGGAACGAGGCCATGGAAAGACCAAGAATGGAGTTGGTCCTCCCTCCCCTCCTTTGGCTCTCCTACAAGCAGATCTAGAGCTTGGAAGCAGCTGAGCTAAGTATACTGAGCCCGGGAGCCAATCGGGAGCTGAGGGTGCTGTTCTCATGGTTACCGCATCCCCGATGGTACCCGAAGTGAAGCTGTTCCCAGAGGCAGGCCACACACGTAATGATGCTTGCCTGTCTCAGGTTGGGCACGTGAAAAGGTTGCTATCTTGGATTGCTTTGAAGATACACTTGGAATATCTGCATTCCGGTCACAATTCAAAGTGTTGGTTATGACCTATAAAGCCCTTCATGGCACCGGACCAGAATATCTCCGGGACCGCCTTCTGCCGCACGAATCCCAGCGACCAGTTAGGTCTCACAGAGTTGGCCTTCTCCGGGTCCCGTCAACTAAACAATGTCGTTTGGCGGGACCCAGGGGAAGAGCCTTCTCTGTGGCAGCCCCGACCCTTTGGAACCAACTCCCCCCAGATATCAGAGTTGCCCCCACCCTCCTTGCCTTTCGTAAGCTCCTTAAAACCCACCTCTGTCATCAGGCATGGGGGAATTGAGACTTTCCCTTCCCCCTAGGCTTATAAAATTTATGCATGGTATGTCAGTATGTATGATTGGTTTCTTAAATTGGGGTTTTTTAAATTAACTTAAATATTAATTTGTTTACATTGTATTATTATTGTTGTTAGCCGCCTTGAGTCTACGGAGAGGGGCGGCATACAAATCTGATTAATAAATAAAATAATAAATAAATAAATTCAATTTTGGTCGCCACGATGCAAGAAGGATGTTGAAACTCTAGAAAAAGTGCAGAGAAGAGCAACAAAGATGATTAGGGGACTGGAAGCTAAAACATATGAAGAACGGTTGCAGGAACTGACCATGGCTAGTTTAATGAAAAGAAGGACTAGGGGGGACATGATAGCAGTCTTCCAGTATCTCAGGGATGCCACACAGAAGAGAGAGTCAAATTATTCTCCAAAGCACCTGAAGGTAGAACAAGAAGCAATGGGTGGAAGGTTAACAGTCAGAGAAGCAACTTAGAACTAAGTTTCCGGTCACAATTCAAAGTGTTGGTTATGACCTATAAAAAGCCCTACATGGCATCGGACCAGAATATCTCCGGGACTGCCTCCTGCCACACGAATCCCAGCGGCCGATTAGGTCCCACAGAGTTGGCCTTCTCCGGGTCCCGTTGACCAAACAATGTTGGCTGGCGGGACCCAAGGGAAGAGCCTTCTCTGTGGCGGCCCCGGCCCTCTGGAATCAACTCCCTCCAGAGATTCGAATAGCCCCCCACCCACCCTCCTCGCCTTCCGTAAAATGCTAAAGACCCACTTTTGTCGCCAGGCATGGGGATAATTACCATCTTTCCCCCTTTTTATTATATTTTTGGCCCTACTGCATGATAGATTAGGTTGAATGTGTGTGACTGCATAGTTAGGGGTTTTATTATGTTATTAATGTCTTTTTAAATGGATTTAATTTTTTTATTATTAGATTTGTAATGTATTGTATTACTGCTATGCTGTGAGCCGCCCCGAGTCTTCAGAGAGGGGCAGCATACAAATCTAATAAACTATAATTATAAGGAGAAATTTCCTGACAGTCAGAACGGTTGATCAGTGGAACAACTTGCCTCCAGAAGTTGTGAATGCTCCAACACTGGAAGTTTTTTAACAGATGTTGAATAACCATCTGTCTTCTAGTCCAACCCCCTGCTTAGGCAGGAAACCCTACACTTTATCATCCTAATTTAATGATCCCATAATCCCTTGCAGGGTGGAGTCTGGGCAACTGAATGGAACTGAGTGTTTTACTGGACGGCTGCTCTTCCTGTCACTAATGTTGAGGTTTTTTTCAGCAGATATAGTGTCCAGCCTGGAAACCAGAGGCGAAATGTTTCTGGTTCACTCAGGCCTGTCGGTCGTCGCAAAGGTAGCGTGAGACACTGCCATTTGCAAGAATTAGAGAGATGAGAAGGAAAATTTTACATAAATGGTATTTCACGCCAGTAAAACTAGCACACTTCCAGAGGAAAGGGAAAGGAAATTGCTGGCATGGTTGCCAAATAAAAGGAGTCTTTATGCACATGCTCTGGGAATGCGTTGAAGCTCAAAAAGTTTGGAAGGAAGTACAGAATGAAATAAATAATATGCTAAACATTAATTGGATAATCACGAAAGAATTAGCAACACTAGTTAAATATGGGGGAATTACGAGAATTTAAAGAAATCAAATCGTTAGTTAGTTAGTACGTACAACTACGGGGAGTGGAACAACAAACTATGGGGAGTTGAACAAC
>NC_091957.1:45421799-45481799 GCF_031021105.1 Erythrolamprus reginae
TTGAGACCTTCTTCCCCCTAGGCCTTTACAATTCTATGCATGGTATGTATGTATGTATGTTTGGTTTTTATATTAATGGGTTTTTAATTGTTTTTAACATCAGACTACTATTGTACACTGCTTTATTGTTGCTGTTAGCCGCCCCGAGTCTCCGGACAGGGGCGGCACACAAATGCAATAAATAAATAATAGATAGATAGATAGATAGATAGATAGATAGATAGATAGATAGATAGATAGATAGATAAATATAAAACTGTGTTTAAGCAGTTCCTCCCAGTTCAGGCTGGATCGCCTGAAAATTGTAGCGATCGGCTAGTAATGTCACAATGGCATCACGGATCCAGTTCAGTTGGTGCTGGACTGTAGGTGCCACCATCTTTGGGGGGGGGGGGATTTTTTTCTGAAACTTTTACTGTTGGGAAGTGTTTTTCCTCTGCTGCTGCTTGAAAAAGATACCCACATTTGTACCAGTATAGTGGTACCTCTACTTAAGAAATTAATTCGTTCTGTGACCAGGTTCTTAAGTAGAAAAGTAAATAAGTAGAAGCAATTTTTCCCATAGGAATCAATGTAAAAGCAAATAATGCGTGCAAACCCATTAGGAAAGAAATAAAAGCTCGAAATTTGGGTGGGAGGAGGAGGAGGAGGAAGAGGAGGAGGACAGTCGCTGCCCAGAGCGAAGGGAGTGTTTCTTTTCTCTGGGCGCTGGCAGAGTTTTATTCCCTCTCCAAGCACCCAGAGAAAGGAAAATGCTTCGTTCACTCTGGACTGCCAAAGCCTCCTTAAGCGCCACTGAAAGGCTCCTCTGGCAGCCCAGAAAAGCCCGAGATGGCTGGGATTAAAGGGGGAATGGCAGGAAACTAGCTGGTCACATGATCAAAATTCAGGCAGTTGGAAACTGACTCGTACTCATGACGGTTGCTGTGTCCCAAGGTCAGGTGATTCCCCCTTGGCGACCTTCTCACCAGCAAAGTCACTGGGGAAGCCAGATTCACATAACAACCAGGTTACTAACTTAACAATTACAGTGATTCACTTAACAGCTGGGGCAAGAAAGATTGGGAAACGGGGCAAGGTTCGCTTAAGAAATATTTCACTTAGAAATATTGGCTCAGTTAGAATAGAATAGAAGTCTTTATTGGCCAAGTGTGATTGAACACGCCCACAGTGTGATAGTAAAAATTTTGGTAGCCTTCACTGGTTGCAACACTTAATGACTGTCATAGGATGCAAATGAGCAATCAGGAAACAATCAATATTATTATAAATCGTAAGAATACAAGCATCAAGTTACATTCCTGTAACTGGAAGGGGATGGGTGATAGGAACAATGAGAAGACTAATAGCAATAGTAATGCAGCCTTAGTGAATAGTTTGACAGTGCTGAAGGAATTATTTGTTTAGCAGAGTGATGGCATTTGACAGTAGGAGTTGAAACAGTTTATGTCCAGGATGGGAGGGGTCAGTAAATATTTTCACAGCTCTCTTTTTGACGGGTGCATTATACAAGTCCTCAATGGAAGGCAGGTTGGCAGAAATTGTTTCTTTCTGCAGTTCTGATTATCCTCTGAATACTGTGTGCTTATCTTGTTGGTTTTGGTTGTAAATCGAGGACTACTACCTGTAATCTACTCTATTGGGATGTAGGATGCTAGGCTTCTCTGCCCTCTGGAATGGCGTCTTCCCAAATATCCCCATCGCTCTCCCTGCATTAAGTTTAGAAATTTGCTAAAATGCTGACTGTCTTCTGAGATTTTGGTTAGGATGGTGGTTGCGCTTCTGCATATACAGTGATCCCCCGATTATCGCG
Source organism: Erythrolamprus reginae (assembly GCF_031021105.1). Taxonomy (NCBI): domain Eukaryota; kingdom Metazoa; phylum Chordata; class Lepidosauria; order Squamata; family Dipsadidae; genus Erythrolamprus; species Erythrolamprus reginae. The sequence goes on from NC_091957.1 coordinate 45,423,613, forward strand.
AGGGTTCCGTTCCAAGACCCCTCGCGATAATCGATTTCTCGCGATGTAGCGGTGCGAAAGTAAAAACACCATCTGCGCATGCGCGCCCCTTTTTCCATGGCCGCGCATGCGCAGATGGTGTTTTTACTTCCGCACCTGGGAAGACCCAGCAGCTGAGGAGCCGCCTGCCTGCCCGCTTGTCCGCCGCTTTTCCGCTTGTCCGCCGCTCTGGGAGTTGAAGACCCAGGGAAGGTTCCTTCGGCCGCCCACCAGCTGATCTGCTCGGCAGCGCAGTAGCAGCGAGGAGCCGAAGATGGGGTTTCCCCGTTGCCCACGCAAAGGGGAAACCCCATCTTCGGCTCCTCGCTGCTACTGCGCTGCCGAGCAGATCAGCTGGTGGCCAGCCGAAGGAACCTTCCCTGGGTGCCACCCGCCGCTCGAGAGCAAGAGGGGGAGAGATAGAGAAAGAGAGAGAAGGAAAGAAAGAGATGAGAGAGGGAGGAAGAGAGTGTGAGAGAGGAAGAAGCAAGATAGAGAAAGAGAGAGAGAAAGAAAGATGAGAAAGGAAGGGAGTGACGTCATCGGGTGGAAAAATCGCGATATAGCGTTTCGCAAAGATTGAGATCGCGAAACTCGGGGGATCACTGTATATTTTTTAAAAAAACTCTCTGATGCTCTGTTTTCTCCCAACATTTATATGATCCGTGTTCTTAACTACTCTTGCTTCTTGGCTTTTAAAGTTGCAAGCTGGCCTGAGTTTTTCCCCCCTCTCTGATTTTATTGTTTTAATTAGGTAAAACAAGAACCAAAAAAAATGGAAAACACCAAAAAGGAAAAGAAATACATTATTGTAAATGAAATACAGTTAGGCCAGAGCAAAGGTGGAAGGACAAATATGGCAACTATTAAAAACAAATTTAAAAAGAAAAACACGCACTCACTCCAAATATATATATACTGTATATATATAGAAAAGAAAAGGGGGGTGTTATACTGGCTCTCCTCTGTTTCTCTTAGCCGCACAGAAATTTTATGTGGAGGGCCTCTAATTTGTATAAATAAATACATTGCTTAATCTTGTTTCTTTTACATGTGATTTTAATTAACTGCACTTTTTATCATGCAGCAGGCAGTAAGTGTGTCTTTCTATTTCTCCTAATAATATCAGTAAAAGAATCGTTTCGTTTTTCACATTGGGAAAGGCTATCGAAGTGCTATTCTCCTAATGGGGAAATGAGGAAGAGGAACATATGAAAAAGAGGAATATATATGAAGTTATAAAGATAAGAAATCTATCTCTCTATCTCTATCTCCACCGAGAGAGAGAGAGAGCTGGAGAGAGAGACAGAGAAAGAGATGCGCCAAATACCACTTAGGCATCATCACAAAATCTCCAGAACTGTAAAGCCGACAAATTTGAAACTTGGAATGTATGCACCTCTTGGCTTCTAGGTGCTTGCTAAGAAAGGATTTTTCAAAATGACCATCAGATCATTCATATTTTTATACAGTATTATAGCACACTCTGATGCTAAGGAGTTAGACATTCTACTCCCCCTCCCCACCTGAAAAGAATTCTGTTCCAACTGCCAGTTGCCTTATATTAACACGCTCAGATGCTACCCCTTTGCTAAACTGGAGCATGGCCAGCACGTGACCCATCTGACCTGCATGCTGGGAGTTTAGATATTCTACTCCCCCTCCCCACCTGAAAAGAACTCTGTACCAAATGCCAGTTGCCTTATATTAACTGCTCTTATGCTAGGAAGTTACACATTCTACATATATTTTCAAGCTTTAAGTGTCAATGTATCAGGCCTGATTGTAACTATTCATTAATTTTCAAGCTTCATCTGTTAATTTATCAAGGCCGATCACATAGTTTTGTAGAGAAGCACGTGTATCCAGCTATTAGTCAGTATATATGCTCAGATTTGCTGACGCTAGCCAGGTAGCGCATCTACAGGTGTGTGTGTGGGGGGGGGGTGTTTACAAATATTATTTTATTATTTTTCTTTTTACGTTTTTTATTTCTTTTATATCCTTCTAAGCCACCCTATATGTAGCAATATAAAAGGCCATTTCATCCTCCAGATGCTTCAGGGAACCTTCCCTGAAGCCCCGGAGGCATAAAAAATCCCCTGATGGACAAACCGGAAGTTCAGAAAAATGTACTTCCAATTTGCCATGTGCTGTTTTTTGCACTCCAGAGGGTTCAGGAAAGCTTCCTGAAGCCCCGGAGTGCAAAAAATAGCACAATAGGCAAACAGGAAGTGCATTTTTCTGAACTTCCGGTTTGCCCATTGTGCTGTTTTTTTTGCACTCTGGAGCTTCAGGAAGCTTCCCTGAACTCTCCAGAGTGCAAAAAACATCACAACAGGCAAACTGGAAGTGTGTTTTCCCAAACTTCCGTTTTGCCCATTTGGGCTTTTTTTTTTCACCTATCAGGCTTCAAAAAAGACCTGTGCTCAGGGGTTGGCAGCAGGCAGAACAGGGTGGAACGCAGTTCCACCGGCGGAAATGAAGATGCATGTGCAGCTACAGCTGATCGGCAGCTGTCACTTCCTGGATTACCGGTCTCGGCTTGGCTCTCCTTTTTTTCCGTACTGCTGCTGCTGCATCTGTGCTCCTTGCTTTTTTCCTCTTTCCTCCTTCCTGGCCTCGGACGAGCTTCCCTCTCTCCTGCCCGGCTCCCCTCCAGCCTCATGCAGCCACCTTCCAACTGAGGTGCAAGCAGAAGGCGTGGGTGGAAGCGGTGCTGGCAGAATTTATGCTTCTGGTATCACCCGTTCGCCTAGCAACCCAGCCTGTGGTGGAGGGGCGACCTAGGAAACACGCAGGGAACGCGAAGCAAATTGTCACCCCAGCGAGCGACACTGGTAAGGTTGTAAGTCGAGGACTTAACAGTTCACTTGAACGATGATCGTTCAAGCCACTCCCACCCAGTCACATGACCATTAAGCCACACCCCCAAAATAAGCCATACCCACAGTGTGGCAGTAAAAATTTTGGCTGCCCATTACTGGGGAGGAGGGAAAAGGGGTGGGCACCTACATGCCTGCTAGCACACCCACACACACCCATTTTGGCATGTGAACCAAAAAAGTTTCGCCATCACTGCTCTAGATCAGTGTTTCGCAACCTTGGCAACTTGAAGATATTTGGACTTCAACTCCCAGAATTCCCCAGCCAGCAGATGCTGGCTGGGGAATTCTGGGAGTTGAAGTCCAGATATCTTCAAGTTACCAAGGTTGGGAAACACTGCTCTAGATGATGAAGCACAGAATCAGAATGGGATAGAGCTGGAAGGGACTTTGGAGGTCTTCTAGTCTACTCTCCAGCAGGAGACCCAATATTATTCCAGTTTCTTCTGAAATGCCTCCTATAATTTTATTTATCAGTGTAGTTTATATAGGGTACATCTTGGGACTGCAAAGGCAGCTGTAATAAATTGAGAGTGATGCTTGGAAGAATTCCAAGGTCTTTTAACAGGACTAGAGGAGCGGTGAAGCGACCTTGGCTACAAAGATCTTGTGGGTTTGGAGTTGAAAGTTCTTGGTTGAATTGAGCAGCTTTCCTGGACAATGACCTTGCCAGACATAACAACGTTTCAAGGGGACCTCTTACCCAAAATAGATAACATCAACAGCGCTGATCAGAGCACTGATGATATTACCTAGTTTGGTCATGAAACGTCTTTTAAGAAAACATCTAAGCTCAGAAAGCACCATTTCAACCCTGAGCTACAAATGTTCTCCTCCTACTGGAGGAAATGTTCTCCCCAGCGTAGCGAAATCTGGAAGAGCCCTCCAAAGCATGTATAAGTTCAAAGCTCCTTGAGAACATTCACACCGATTTGCCAATTGCGAATTGTAGGATATTTTTCTGCATTGGCTAGGCTTTTCGCCTTCCAATCATCTACACCACGTTTTTCCTTTGAGCAGAACAGAGACCAAAGTTAGCGGCCTGACACATCAGATGTTGCTTTTTAACTATCAGAGCTTACATTTTGATCACATCTCTCTCTCTTTCTCTCACTTTCTCTCTCTTTTTTTCTCTCTCTCTCCCATGACTCCCTCCCTCCATCTCTCTCTCTCCCTCTCTCTCTCTCTCTTTCTCTCTCTCTTTCTCTTTCTTTCTTTCTCTCTCTCTCACTATCTCTCTCCCACAACTCCCTCCCTCCCTCTCTTTCTCTGTTTCTGTCTCTCTCTTTCTTTCTCTCTCTCTCTTTCACTCTCTCTTTCTCTTTCTCTCTCTCTTTCTCCCTCTTTCTCTCTCTTTTTCTCTCTCTCACTCTCTCTTTCTCTCTCTCTCTCTCCCTCTCTCCCACTACTCTCTCTCTCTTTCTCTCTCTCTCTCTCTCTTTCACTCTCTCTCTCCCACAACTCCCTCCCTCTCTCTCTCTCTTTCTCTCTCTCTCTCTCTTTCACTCTCTCTCTCCCACAACTCCCTCCCTCTCTCTTTCTCTCTCTCTCTCTCTCTCTCCCTCCCTCTCTCTCTTTTGCCTAAAACACTGAATCCATCTCTGTTTACTTTTCTAACTGAACTATTATTTACATTTCACAGTTTGTTTGTCTTTTAAAAAAACATCGTTTGTTTCGTTTATTATTATTATTATTTTAACCTTTTCGGGCTGGCTGTTTTTAGGAAACCTGCCATGTTTCTGACTGCCACAAACTTCCTTTGTGTAACCTTCAGCTGCATCGGAGCTGAAATTCCTTTGTTTACGGCTTCGTTCCATTTGAAGTTAGCGCCTCCCAGTGAAAACTTCCAAGTTTTTCAACCCAATTCTAATAAAAAACCCGAAACCCAGTTTAATTGGAGTATATTACTCAGAGCAAGACGTCTCTCATGGGACTGAAACAATGATGGACTTCCTTCGACTTGATTCTTGCTGTACTTGTCAGTTGCGTTTTCTTCTCAATTTAGACACTGTTGAGGTTACCACCACCCACGTCAGACTCTAAAGATGAGACTTGCATGGTCTAAAAACACCACGGGGCCAAGAAAAAGCTGAACTTTGTGTAGTCCCTCCTAGCACACCCAGAACAGCCCTGCAAAACGTGGTTTGGTATTTCCTTGCTGCACTGTTATAGATTTGGTGGCTTCCCATCCCAGATTGACAAGCAGATCGGGCTCCACCCAAAAACAATTGGAGTGTGAAGAACTAGTTTGTTGTCTTTTTCTGTTTTGTTTTGAAAAAGCAGCATAGACGCACAGATGTTCCAGGAAGAAAGGAAGAGGGAAAAAGTCTGAAATCTGGACTTTGCATCTCTTTCATCACACGCTATTTGCTTGATTGGAGAGGCATTGCGTTGCTGGATAATCCGGAATGTTGTTTGGACTGTCCCCGACTGCTCTTCTACCTTTGCCACGTTGACTTGGCAAGGTTGGGCTCTCACCTGGCTGGTGGATTCATCTGTTCCTGAGATCATTCTATTGGCAACGTTGCCAGTCTCGGGAAGGACATGGCCTCCGTTTCTTACGTCCTACGAGCCTGCGTTTTGTTCTTCCTTCATGGTACGTATGGTGGTCCGAGAACTGGACGGTCTTTCCTGGAATTGAGAAACCAGGAGAAAAGATGTTCTCATTTCTGTTACTCTCGAGATTAGTTCTCAGCGGTATGGTGAGTACAGCAAAACTGAAAGGACTCAACTGGGTTGGTTTGACCCACAAAGTAGGTCCTCAACTAACGGCGAGGTTTTGTTTCCTGGACACCTGCTAAAACATTGCATGGGATTCTTTTCCATCGCTTTCACTCCCTTTGCTTCGTTCTGGAGGACCTCCTGGTTTGGGGACCATGGGAAAAGTTTAGGTGTCCTCCAAAGGACAAAGCAGTGAGGCGTGGCCAGGGAAGGGCTACCAAAATTTTTCCTACCCCACTGTGGGCGTGGCCTATGCAGGACGCCCTGCATTTTATTTAGAAACATAGAAACATAGAAGACTGACGGCAGAAAAAGACCTCATGGTCCATCTAGTCTGCCCTTATACTATTTCCTGTATTTTATCTTACGATGGATATATGTTTATCCCAGGCATGTTTAAATTCAGTTACTGTGGATTTACCAACCACATCTGCTGGAAGTTTGTTCCAAGGATCTACTACTCTTTCAGTGAAATAATATTTTCTCACGTTGCTTTTGATCTTTCCCCCAACTAACTTCAGATTGTGTCCCCTTGTTCTTATTTCAACATCTTTCAGTGCAAATTGGGTGCTCTGGGGTGGAGCTCCATTTTCGCTGCCCCACTGCGTTCCTCCCCATCCGGGGAGCAGCCCACCCCTGGGTTATGGAAAACGTAGTCCCTTCCTCTGCGATATTCATTTATTGTTATTATGAATAGAATAGAATGGAATTCTTTATTGGCCAACTGTGATTGGACACACAAGGGATTTGTCTTTGGTGCATATGCTCTCGGTGCACATAAAATGAAAGATACATTTGTCAGGAATCATGTGGTACAACACTTAATGATTGTCATAGGGTGCAAATTAGCAATCAGGAAATAATCAACCTTAATATAAATCGTAAGGATTAATAGTAATAGTAATGCAACCAGTGATGGACTCCTACGGGTACGGTCAGGTACGCAGAACTGGTAGAAAAACTTTGATCAGGTATGCAAAATAGAATAGAGAATGGAATGGAATTTTGTTTGTTTGTTTGTTTGTTTGTTTGTTTTGTCAAATATGAATTGGTGGTGTACAAAGATATAATAATATTCATATACATGATACTAGTAAGAGAGAAACATTAGGACAGGGGATGGAAGGCACACTGGTGCACTTATGCACGCCCCTTACTGACCTCTTTGGAATCGGGAGAGGTCAACAGTGGATACTCTAAGGGGAAGGTTTTGGGGGTTAGGTGATGATACTACAGAGTCGAGTCGTGAGTTCCATGCCTCAACTACTTTACTAAAGTTGTATTTCAAGTTTGGAGCGGTTTCCGTTAAGTTTGCATCTGTTGAGTACTCGTGTATTGTTGTGGTTGAAGCTGAAGTAGTCATTGACAGGAAGGATGTGGTAGCAGATGATTTTATGGGCTATGCTTAGGTCATGTTTAAGGCGGGGTAGTTCTAAGCTTTCTAAACCTAGGATTGTGTAAGTCTAGTTGCGTAGGATATTCCGTTGCGAGTGGAGGGGTGGAGGGCTCTTCTAGTAAAGTATCTCTGGACATTTTCGAAAGTGTTTTTGTCCAAAATGCGGTGTGAGTTCCAGACAGATGAGCTGTATTCGAGGATTGGTCTGGCGAATGTTTTGTACGCTCTGGTTAGTATACACCGTCATCTCAATGGATGCATCATTCTCAAACTTCGTTGATGACATTGAGTTGGCTCAGAAGGTGTATGTCTCTTATTGTCCCCAGCGAAATTTGAAAGTTGTGATCCTTACAGGAAATGCAGGAGGAGGAAATGGATGTGTGGTTTCCCCATCCCATGTTTTGACAAAAGGGAATACTGTAATGAAAAAGGCATGATTGTGAATTACAGTGGTACCTCTACTTAATAGAATAGAATAGAATAGAATTTTTATTGGCCAAGTGTGATTGGACACACAAGGAATTTGTCTTGGTGCATATGCTCTCAGTGTGCATAAAAGAAAAATATACATTTGTCAAGAATCATGTGGTACAACACTTAATGATTGTCATAGGGGTCAAATAAGCAATGAAGAAGCAATATTAATAAAAATCTTAGGATATACGCAACAAGTTACAGTCATACAGTCAACATGGGAGGAAATGGGTGAAAGGAATGATGAGAAAAACTAGTAGAATAGAAGTGCAGATTTAGTAGAAAGTCTGACAGTGTTGAGGGAATTATTTGTTTAGTAGAGTGATGGCGTTCGGGAAAAAACTGTTCTTGTGTCTAGTTGTCTTGGTGTGCAATGCTCTGTAGCGATGTTTGGAGGCCTCTACTTAAGAACTTTTCTAGATAACAACCAGGTGTTCAAGATTTTTTTGCCTCTTCTTAAGAACCATTTTCTACTTAAGAACCCAAGCCCGGAAAAATTTCCCAGGAAATTTGAGAGCAGCATAAAGGCCCGGCCAGTTTCCTGCCATTCCCCCTGGGTTTCTCTCTCTGGCGCAGTGTATGGGAGGCACATGCTCCTCCTCGCCACCTCAGAGTCCCTCTTTTTTTTTTTAAGCCTTAAAATTTTACGATTTTTTTTTGATTCCGAGCTTTTATTTCTTTCCTAATGGGTTTTCACGCATTATTTGTTTTTACATTGATTCCTACGGGAAAAATCGCTTCTACTTACAAACGTTTCTACTTAAGAACCTAATCACGGAACGAATTAAGTTCTTAAGTAGAGGTACCACTGTACTTGGGTGGATGGCAGTTTGACTTCCCAGTCCATTGAAAGGAGGCTTCCTTGAATGAGAACATTCTTTCCTTTCATCCTAGGCTGCGTCACAGGTTATCCTAAGGAAGCACGCTCCACGTCAAAGGACACAAGAAACTGTACGACTAACCCACCGGTGAGTTTCTGAACTTTGCCCAAAATGTGTGTTCTGCTAATATGTTAGTTAGAACGGTTCTCCAAAACAAGTAAGGTTTTGGCAACTTCTGAGGCCCAAGCAAGGCCCCATCCTACCTGGTCAGAATCCAGCTGCACTTTTTAGTCATTCAGGAACACACCAATGAAAATTGGGAGCCTAATCCCCGTTTTAAGCCACATCTCTCTGTTTAATAATAATTTAATAATAATAATTTATTAGATTTGTATGCCGCCCCTCTCCGAAGACTCGAGGCGGCTCACACAAACAATGTACAAATCCAATATTTATTTATTGATTGATTGATTGATTGATTGATTTTATCCAATACACAATGAGGGTTTTAGTGGGTATACACATAGTAAAATACATGATGAAGGTTATAGAGGAGATACTCATAGTAAAATATATTTAAGAAAGAATAGAAGAGAAGATATAGGAATAGAACATATCAATGAAAGAATAGAAGAAGAGATATAGGAATAGAAGAAAGGTATAGGAGATATAGGAGAGCAATAGGACAGGGGACGGAAGGCACTCTAGTGCACTTGTACTCGCCCCTTACTGACCTCTTAGGAATCTGGATAGGTCAACTGTGGATAATCTAAGGGTAAAGTGTTGGGGGTTTGGGGATCACACTATGGAGTCAGGTAAAACAATTTTAAAACCCTTATAATAAAATAATCACACAACCCAATCAAAGCATACATAAACCACGATAGTTAGGGGATATGTCAATTTCCCCATGCCTGGCGACAATGGTGAGTTTTCAACAATTTGCGAAAGGCGAGTAGGGTGGGGGCAGTTCTGATCTCTGGGGGGAGTTGATTTCAGAGGGCTGGGGCCGCCACAGAGAAGGCTCTTCGCCTGGGCCCCGACGGACAACATTGCTTCGTCAACGGGACCAAGAAAAGGCCAACTCTGTGGGACCTAATGCAGGTTATGTTTGCAGGTTATGTCATTAAAAAGATGTGCTGAACTGGTAAAATAAAGTTTACATGCCTCCTTTCTGCAAATCATCACAATCCAGGGATGAGCTTTCCAAAATCACCTGGGTGCTGGTGATAGACACAACGGTAAATGTACAGAGGCTGACCTCTCTATCCTTCTCTTCTTCTCTTCTCTCTGCCGTGTTTTGCGATGCTGGAAGTACTTGCCACCCACGGCGATTGTGACCAGCGAACGTCTGAAGGCCCTACGCGAGCGCATGAAAACCCACAACCTGTCAGCCTATATTGTGCCTAACACAGATGCTCACCTGGTAAGTCAAAGGAGACAGGAACAGGTCCACCTGACCTCCAGCAGAGGTGGGTTCCTCCTGGATCGGACCGGTTCTATGGAACCGGTAGTAACTTGGTCACTGGAGCCAGCTGTGGCAAGTTGACCAATATGAGGTGGCCATAGCCACGAGGGAAAAAAGGCTGACCATCATTGCACTAGGCAATGATGCAGAACCTATAGCATGGGTGCCACAGGTGGCACATGGAGCCATATCTGCTGACACACGTGCTGTTGCCCTTAGTTCAGCTCCAACAGCTGATTTTTGGCTTGCACAGAGGCTCTGGGAGGGCGTTTTTGGCTTCCAGAAAGCCTCCAGGGGGGATGCAGAGGGTGTTTTTACCCTCCCCCGGATCCAGGGAAGCCTTTGGAGCCTGGGGAGGGCGAAACACAAGCTCACTGGGGCCACCAGAAGTTGGGAAACAGGCTGTTTCTGGTTACAAGAGGGCCTCCGGTGGTTGGGAGAAGCTGTTTTTGCCCTCCCGAGGCATTGAATAATGGCTATGGGCACTCAGGCATGCGGGATAGTGCACACGCCTGCTCTTTCGGCACCGGAGGAAATCGCCATCACTGGGCTAGAGAGACCTGGGATCCTGTCCACATGGGACAGCAGGGGGGTCCACCTCTTGTTTCTGACCACCTTCCCATCTTTCAGAGTGAATACGTCGCAGAACGGGACAGGAGACTGACTTGGATGTCGGGGTTTTCAGGATCGGAGGGTGAGTCTCTTCCAGAAATGCGGCAACCTTCAAAACCCAAAATGTCTTAGTTGAACCTCAGGTGGTCAGGAATGAAATTAGCAGCTGTTCCGAATGCCCCTTGGTGATCAATTACAGGCAGTCCCCAACTTACAACAGTTTCATTTAGTGACCCGTTCAAAATGTACAACGGCACAGGGGGGAAAGTGAATTACGGCTGTTTTTTCACATTTACGGCTGTCGCGGCATCTTCACAGCTGTCATGTGACCAAAATTCAGGCTATTGACTCATAGTTATAACGGTTATAGTGTCCCATGGTCATGTGATCCCTTTTTGCGACCTTCTGACAAGCAAAGTCAATGGGGAAGCCAGATTCACTTAACAACCGTGACAAGAAAAGTCGTAAAATGAGGCGAAACTGACTTCATGTAGGAACAGAATTTTGGGCTCAATTGTGGTCGTAACTCGAGGACTGCCTGTAGGAACTGTGAACTAAGCAAAAAAGGAAGTATGATCTATATATCCCATCTAAACATTCTTGCCATTGTAACTTCCTTGAAAATAGTATTGTTACACCCTAATTCAGGGCAAGGCTGAGCAAGATTTTTGAGCAATTTCATTTTTGTGTGTTTGTGTTTTTGCTGTATTGAATATACAAAAGCCAGTTTGCTGGCCTTATAATGATTCATCAGTCCCAGGATAAATGCAACGTCAGATTGCTCCATCCCATGGATGAATTACAATTGTTTTTAAGAAAAAGAAAGAAGGAAGGAAGGAAGGAAGGAAGGAAGGAAGGAAGGATGGGAGGAAGAAAGGAAGAAAGAAAGAAAGAAAGGAAGGAAGGAAGGAAGGAAGGAAGAAAAAAGAAGGAAGGAAGGAAGAACGGGAGGAAGAAAGAAAGAAAGAAAGAAAAAGAAAGAAAGAAAAAAGAAGGAAGGAAGGACGGGAGGAAGAAAGAAAGAAGGGAGGGAGGAAGGGAGGGAGGGAGGAAGGAGAGAGAGAAAGAAAGAAAGTCAGAGAAAGAAAGAGAGAGAGACAAAGAGACAGAGAAAGAAAGAGAGAGAAAAGAAAGAGAAAGAGAAAAAAGAAAGAAAGAGCGAGAGAGAGAGAGACAGAGACAGAGAGACAGAGACAGAGACAAAGAGACAGAGAAAGAAAGAGAGAGAAAAAAAGAGAGAAAGACAGAGAGAAAGAAAGAAAGAAAGAAAGAAAGAAAGAAAGAAAGAAAGAAAGAAAGAAAGAAAGAAAGAAAGTTCGGAGAGGGGCGGCATACAAATCTAATAAATTATTATTATTATTATTATTATTATTATTATTATTATTATTTATGCCAAATAATAAAAACGAAAGGCTTTTTTCTTACTGAATGAAAGTTCTTCTTGCCTCAGCAGAACTGCAGTGCAACAGCTATATTTAATGTATTCAAGATGCTGGGATGTGTTTAGCTGCATTCCCATCTGTGCACTTTCTAAAAATCAACAAAAAGGGAGTTAAACCTCCCACGTGTAATTTCCCACGTCTGTCATCCAATCACCAAACCGACGAGTGTATGTAAACTAAAAATGTCTCTGTAGCTTTCCCCGAGTCGAGTCTGACATTAGCAGATTTCAGAAAAGGCACCCTTGAGATTTAAGACACACGCATAGCATTAATTGGCAAAATATTTTCGCCTTCCTTAGGAGCTGGATTTCGGGGAGACTTGCACCCACTCTCGATTTAGGCCTAAAAATCTTAATTTCTAATCAAGATTCACATTGCTATGAAGCTCATGCAGCGTGTCCCAACCCGAAAATGACATCTGGGCATACAGCAGCGAGGACCAAACTTAAGAAAGATGTTGTTTTGCAAATAGATTCGGTCTTCGGTGCCTCTGATTTTCAGAATTTCATCCTTAGGGACGGGTGTGATCACCCTACAGAAAGCTGCTCTCTTCACCGACAGCCGTTACTGGATCCAGGCTGAACGTCAGATGGACTGCAATTGGGAGTTGCAGAAAAAAGGTTTGTGCTTGTCTCAGTTTTACTTTATCACGATGGTGTTGCAGTGTAGCTTGCATGTTAGAATAGGAATACAGTGTTCCCTCGATTTTCGCGGGTTCGAACTTTGCGGAAAGTCTATACCACGGTTTTTCAAAAATATTAATTAAAAAATACTTTGTGGGTTTTTTCCCTATACTACGGTTTTTCCCACCCGATGACGTCATATGTCATCACCAAACTTTCGTCTGCCTTTAATAAATATTTTTTTAATAAACTTTAATAAATAAACATGGTGAGTAATAATCTGAATGGTTGCTAAGGGAATGGGAAATTGCAATTTAGGGGTTTAAAGTGTTAAAAGAAGGCTTGTGATACTGTTCATAACCAAAAATAGTGTATTTAGTTCCGCATCTCTACTTCGCAGAAATTCAACTTTCGCGGGCAGTCTCGGAATGCATCCCCCACGAAAAGCGAGGGAACACTGTACAGTGTTGCGTTTCAAGACCGCCCGCGAAAGTCGAATTTCCACAAAGTAGCAGTGCGGAAGTAAAAACACCATTTTTGGCTATGGACAGCCAAAAACTACCCCCACACACCCTTTTTCAAGGCAGCGCAAGGAGCCGGGCTTGAAGTTGGGGGCGGGGAGCGACGAAAGTGCGGAGGCCGGCAAAGATTGTTTTGAATGTCGGCTGCCCCCCCCAGCGCCTCCGGCCCCCTCGCCGCTACCCCCCACCCGCCCGATCCACCCCTCTCACCGGCTTTCTTGGGACACGGGTCCTCCTGCAGCAGCGCTGGCGGCTACGGCTTCTCATCCTCCTCATTCGGCCTCTCGCCGCTCTGAGCGCTTTGAGAATGCCCGGCTGGGGAATTCTGGGAGTTGAAGTCCAAATATCTTCAAGTTGCCAAGGTTGGGAAACACTGCCCTAAATCACTTCACTCCAGTGAAGGGCTGCAAAAAAATTGATTAGGATTCCCTGGAGCCAGTGGAGGGTAAAAACAACCAACCCCACCCCACCCAGAGGCTCTCTGGAAGCCAAAAACGCCCTCCCCGAGCCTCTGTGCAAGCCAAAAATCAGCTGGCCGGCACACAGAAGAACAATGGAGCTGAGCTAGGGCAATGGCTCAGGTGACAGCAGATATGGCTCCGCGTGCCACCTGCGTCACCCATGCCATAGGTTTGCCATCACTGATCTAGTCCTTCTGCTAATCCAGGGAAAGAGACATGGTTCACCGATGTCTTATCTTTTTCAGTGTCGATCCCCTCTATTGGACAATGGATACTGAACGAAGTTCCTCCTGGGGAAACGGTTGGATTGGATCCCTTCCTCTTTTCTATCGGTAGGAAGCATCTTTGGAGTTTCTTGGGCAGGCTCAAGAAGGAGAGGGCTGGTCCCTCAAGGGAAGATGAGGCTACCTCAAATGCCCTGCATTAGCAGCTTTCGATGAAACAGCTGCCGTGTGGCCTAGGGGTGGAGCTCTTGCCTCATAATCAGGAGGTTGTGAGTTCGACCCTAGGTAGAGGCAGACGTAGGGTCTCCTGATTGGGAAGGGGGCTGGACTAGTTGACCTGCAAGATCCCCCTTCCAATTCTGTTAAACTGATCTGAAATGTCAGTGATTTCCCCCATTATAGCCTCTTGGAGGATGACAGCCGCTCTGCTCTTAAGGTTTGAAGATCTCTCTTTCCCTAGATGCTTGGTACAGCTATCAGCAGATCCTAGAAGGTGAAAATAGGACCATAGATTTCCCAAAAGTTAACCTGGTGGACCTGGTGTGGGGCAGCGAGCGGCTTCCTCCGCCTACCAGCACAATCTATCGACTCACAGATGACTTCATTGGTAGGTTTGGAGCAGTAGTGAAATCCATTTTTTTCTACTACGGGTTCTGTGGGCGTGGCATGGTGGGCGTGGCATGGCTTGGTGGGTGTGGCTTGAGGGGCATGGCAAGGGAAGGATACAGCAAAATTGTTGGGAGAGTTTTGCACACGCGGAAGGTAACCCACCAAGTAACCACAGCTAACCACTATACCTAATTGAAGTCTTCAACGAAAAACGCTTTCTTGTAAAAATATATTTTACTTTTCTCTTTATCAAAAGGCTTCTCTAAATAAACTATCACTTTTATATTTAACCACTCATCTCTCCCATTCTTATTTTATTTTCTTCCTTTAGGAAGTACCTGGCAAGATAAAGTTGCCCACGCTCGGTCGCAAATGGAACAACACAGCAAGAAGCCCACAGCAATCTTGCTCTCTGGCCTCGAGGAGACGGCATGTACGTCGGTTAATATTTAACAGGCATCTCTCTCTCTCCTTCCCTCCCTATCTATCTATCTGTCTGTATGTATATCTGTCTCTGCTGCACGAATCCCAGCGACCAGTTAGGTCCCACAGAGTGGGCCTTCTCCGGGTCCCGTCAACCAAACAATGTCGCTTGGCGGGACCCAGAGGAAAAGCCTTCTCTGTGGCGGCCCCGACCCTCTGGAACCAACTCCCCCCAGAGATTAGAATTTCCCCCACCCTCCTTGCCTTTCGTAAGCTGTTTAAAACCCACCTCTGCCGCCAGGCATGGGAGAACTGAGATACTCTTTCCCCCTAGGCCTTTACAATTTTATGCATGGTATGTCTGTATGTATGATTGGTTTTTATATAATAGTTTTTAACTGTTTTTAGTATTGGATTATACTGTTTTGTTACTGTTGTTAGCCGCCCCGAGTCTGTGGAGAGGGGCGGCATACAAATCCAATAAACAATAATAATAATAGTAATAGTAATAGTAATAGTAATAGTAATAGTAATAATAATAATATGTATGTGTCTGTCTGACTGAATTTCTATCTATCTATCTATCTATCTATCTATCTATCTATCTATCTATCTATCTATCTATCTGTTCTGCCGGGCTCTCTGCTAGGAGCCTCCCAAAAATTCAAGGGTATAAATTTCAGACACACACACATGTTTGAAAATTCAAAACAATGTTCTTTATCACAGAATTCAAAATAAACTAAGCACTCTTTTTGTATTGCAAAGAGCACTCATCCCAAAACAGCCAGGTAGTCTGTACAATTTCCCTTAAGCAGTCATTAAGTACTTAGCCAGCAGCTGTGAAGAAACGTCACACCCCTTCTTCTTCCAATGAAATGAGACACACACACACGTTGCTCTGCTTTGGTTTCAAAGGCATGAAAAAGCAACGAAGTCCAGCACACAAGATTCCTGACGAACTCCAATTAGATAATCTTCCACAACGGCCAAACCCACATGCTGCTATTTATAGCAGCAGCCCTAATTACTGGAGCCCCACCCAAACACAGGTGGCCTCCCTTATTTCCTGTAATATATTCTTACTTGGTCTCTTCTATGCATAATTCTGCCCTTGCGTGGGTCCAAAACATCATTATCTGAATCAAAGGAAGATAAGGGAGATTGACTGCCTGGGCTGTGTGCCAAGCCCTCCTCTGCCGAGTCACTCCCACCTTCTTCTTCGTCCGAGGAAACTAAACTCTGAACTGATTCTGTCGGCAATAACACAGGCCTGTGACATGTTGAATTTTCCCCTGCATCCACCTCCCCATTCCCTGGGGCAGGAGCTGGGCCAGAGCCAACCACAACACCATCCATCCATCCATCCCTATCTGTCTATCCAAGAAGAGTAGTAGATCCCTGGAACAAACTTCCAGCAGACGTGGTTGGTAAATCTACAGAAACTGAATTTAAACATGCCTGGGATAAACATAGATCCATCCTAAGATAAAACACAGGAAATAGTATAAGGGCAGACTAGATGGACCATGAGGTCTTTTTCTGCCGTCAATCTTCAATGTTTCTATGTTTCTCTCTGCCTTTTCCAGTTACAGTTTCGGAGGCTCGGGTTTGTAAGTGGAAAATTATTCTTGAGAAGAGGCAAAAAAAATATTGAACACCCGGTTCTTATCTAGAAAAGTGTGTAAGTAGAGGCGTTCGTAAGTAGGGATACTACTGTATTATAAACGTCCTTTTGTTCCCTCCATAGGGCTCTTCAATCTTCGAGGACACGACTTTCCTTACACCCCCGTCTTCTACGCTTACACTCTTCTCACCAAGACAGATATCAGGTACTGTCATTGTCCCAATAAACATCCAATAAATCTGCTTCTCCACCTCTCCTTGGCCCGCAATGATGGTTTCGACCTGCCAGGTACTTCATCTTCCCCAGCAACAATTCAGACCACAGTCCCATCATAAGTGGGAGCTTCTCCCAAAACGGTGGCCAGGGTCCAACCAAGCAGTCAGGCCCCACCCCACTTTCCTTTCCTTTCCCCTCCCATTCTGTTTTTCCTTTGTTTTTCCATCTCCGCCCCCATAGATCAGTGTGCTCAAACAGCATTGGGCTGTTTTTAGGAGTTGCCTTCTTCATCGTCTCTTTATTTGCTAAAGAGTTTGGGGGTGGGGGGTTGGTCCCGTGGGTCCACTTAAGTCTTCCCAAGATCCCTCTTTGGCGGAGAGTCCTATGGGTGGCGTATGTTGGAGTTTGCTGAGGTCTCTCGATAACCACCTCTGAAGTTCTTCAGAAAAATAGAAGAAATAATAAAGCCCTTGGTGCAAGTCTGAAAGCCTTGTAAGATCCAGGAAAACCTCGTGGGGCTGTTATCTAGTTTTAGAATGGAATGGAATGGAATGGAATGGAATAGAATAGAAAAGAATAGAATAGAATAGAATAGAATAGAATAGAATAGAATATTTGCCAAGGGTGATTGGACATACAAGGAATTTGTCTTTGGTGCATATGCTCTCAGTGTACATAAAAGAAAATATAGATTTGTCAAGAATCATGAGTTAAAACACTAAATGTTTGTCACAGGGGTCAAATAAGCAATGAAGAAACAATCTTTTTAATAAAAATCTAAGCAACAAGTTACAGTCATACAGTCCAAACAAATTCATTATACGTTCATTGACCAGGGGGCACAATCTATTAGCCCCAGCGAGGAGAGTGGGGGTAATACAAATATCCAGGGGGAGCTGATTCCAGAGGGCCGGGGCCGCCACAGAGAAGGCCCTTCCCCTAGGTCCCGCCAAGTGACATTGTCTAATTGACAGGACATGGTGCAGGCCAACTCTGTGGGACCCAGTAAAGGCTGTCAAAATGTTTACTACCACACTGTGGCTTATGCATTTTCTTTCAACATCTTTCAGTGCAAATTGGGTGCTTTGGGGTGGAGCTCCAAATTTTGCTATTGGTACTGCGTATCTGACCGTACCCGTAGGAGCCCATCTCTGGTGGGACCTAACTGCATAATGTCATAATGAAGAGACTCCTGTCCATGGCAGCAATGTGGCCTGTCCCACATTTAGAGACAGCAAAAGGGTTGGTCCATGTGCTTCCAGTGCCTGTTGGCTGGGTTCCACAAAGGAATCTAATAGCCAGCTGGATCTTTGGAACCAGCTGGTGTTCTGTCGGGCTCTTTGGTAGACTCCTCCTGAAAATTCCCAGGTACAAATTTCAGACACACACACACGTTTGAAAATTCAAAACACTGTTCTTTATAATGAAAATTCACTTAAAATAAGCCCTCTTTTGGTATAGCAAAGAGCACTGGTCTCCAAACAAACTGGTAATTGGTACAAGTCCCTTATCAGTTCTGAGATACTTAGCTTGCAGCTGTGAGGCAATTCACAGTCCTTCTTCTTTCACAAAGTGAAACACACTTTGCTCTGGTTTAGTTTCAAAGTGGGGAAAAATCAGCACACAAAAGGTCAAAGTCAACAAAGCAGTCACGAAACACAAGGATCAGATAATCCTCCTCAATGGCCAAACCCACAGGCTGCTATTTATAGCAGCCTCACTAATTCCCACAGCCCCACCCAACCACAGGTGGCCTCATTTTCTTTGATAATAATCTCTCAGTTGTTGCTGCCTATGCATCGCTCTCCGCATGCGTGGCTGTATCATTAACTCTTGTTCTGAATCCAAGGAGGAGCTAGATAATTGATCTCCTTCTGAGCTGTCTGCCACACTCTCCTCCTCCCTGTCACTCATGTCTTCTTGGTCAGAGGAGCCTTCATTAGCAGATTCCACCGGGGGGGGGCAAAACAGGCCTGCAGCATGTGGATGTTTCCCCCACATCCACAGTCCTTGGGGCAGGAGCTGGGCCAGAGCTAACCACAACAGCTGGTATACTTTGAACCAGCCTAGAACTTTGAACTGATCTGGCATGATAAGGCTTATATTTTCAAGAAGGAAATGAATTTACAGGGTGTGCGAAATCACGGTGGGAATGGGAAAAGAGCCATGTGTAGTTGAAAGCAAGCACATTTGAATTCACAGGCACGAGAAGGAAGAAGGGAGGCTTTGAGTTGTGAAAAGCCCGCAGTGGGTCTGCCTAATAAGGCGTTGTGTTAAAATAACTTCACTTGTTTAGGATAGCGCAGATGCGGAGGTTTTAAAATAAATGAACGATCCGCCATCGTTAGTGTTATATTTGTATATATTTTCAATGAACAGCAAAACAAATGTGGGGGAAGAGATGCCTGTGTCAAGCTGATGTCCTCCAGATGTCTTGCACTACAGGTTCCAAGAGCCTTTGTCGGTATGGGAATTGTAGTTCAGCCTATCTGGAAGAGGGCGAGTGGAAGAAAGCTGACTTACCGTATTTTTGGGAGTATTTAAATTGTTTTTAACTATTGGGTTTGTACTGTTTTCTTGTGAGCCGCTCCGAGTCTTCGGAGAGGGGCGGCATACAAATCTAATAAATAATAATAATAATGAGGAGGAGGAGGAGGAGGAGAAGAAGGAGGAGGAGGAAGAGGAGGAGAAGGAGGAGGAGGAGGAGGAGGAGGAGGAGGAGAAGAAGAAGAAGAAGAAGAAGAAAGAGGAGGAGGAGGAGGAGGAGGAGGAGGAGGAGAAGAAGAAGAAGAAGAAGAAGAAGAAGGAAGAGGAGGAGGAGGAGGAGAAGAAGAAGGAAGAGGAGAAGGAGGAGGAGAAGGAGGAGGAGGAGAAGGAGAGGAAGGAGAAGAAGGAGAAGAAGAAGAAGAAGAAGAAGAAGAAGAAGAAGAAGAAGAAGGAAGAGGAGGAGGAGGAGGAGAAGGAGGAGGAGGAGGAGGAGGAGAAGAAGGAAGAGGAGAAGGAGGAGGAGAAGGAGGAGGAGGAGAAGGAGAAGAAGGAGAAGAAGAAGCAGCCCTAAAAGAGGCTGATAATTTGGGTACATCTTATACTCTGGGTATAGCTTGTTTTTCCCCCCACCCGCCCTAAGTAGCTGCTAACGATCTTTCTAGCTCTTAACTTGCAGGCTCTTCCATTGTTTCTCTCTGCGAATAACGTTTTCCAAGCCCAAGTCTTTGCAGGGGTTTTTCATTGCTATAACTTGCTCCGAATAAGTTTCTTTCCAGTTATAACCAGGTGCTAACAATGTTCCCAGCTCTTACCGGCTTGCACTGTTACTCTCTGCAAAGAATGTTTTCCAAACCCTGTCTTTGTAGGGGGGGGGGGGTTATACTCTACTTGCTGCGAATGTTTCTTTCCAGCCCTACCCAGGTGCTAACAATATTCCCAGCTCTTACCAGCTTGCAAGCTCTTTCATTATTACTCTCTGCAAATAATGTTTTCCAAGCCCCTAAGTCTTTCCAGGTTTTTTTTTCATTGCTCTAACTTGCTCTGAATAAGTTTCTTCGCAGCTCTAACCATTGCTAGCAATGTTCCCAGCTCTTCCCAGCTTGCAAGCTCTTTCATTATTACTCTCTGCAACGAATGTTTTTTTAAAGCCCTAAGCAGGGGATAAAATAATGTGCTGAAGCTAACCAGACTAAGGATGCTAGCCAGATGAATACTGGTAAGCAGATTCTTTTCCCTATTTTCCTCCCCCAAAATACTTATACTCTGGTGTGTCTTATACTCCAAAAAATACGGTAAGCCTTTTTTTTTCATCGCATGGAGAAAAGTTGTGGAAATGCCTTTGAACCCATTTGTCTTCTGGATTGAAAGCTGCAAGAAGTGGGCTGAAATCTTGGCATGGCCATTTGTCTTCTTCTTAGTCGATGATCAGTAGGTTAAAAGCTGCAAGAAGTGGGCTGAAATCTTGGCAATGCCAAAATTCAGTGGGCCAATGTTATATCGATCATCAACTTTTAACCACACCTAATTAGCAAAGGGGTTATGGGGCTAAAAGGAGGCCAGGAAATGCTACTCTCCAGCCCATGAAACAATAGTGGGATAAATTGAAGACTGGTGTGATTGGAGCTCTCCTATGAATGCTGAACCATAACTCCAAGCAGCCTAGCCAGCATGGCCAGGAGGGAATGAAGCTGGGAGATGTAGCTGCCCAACATTTCGAAAGCCACAATTTCCTGAATACACTCATTTCCTTTTTTTTAAAAAAAAAACATTTTTATTAAGTTATAAAATATTATAAAATGCAAAAGCAAGTAAGAGGACAACGAGGGGAAACCTAAGTGCTAAAGCCCACTGCAACAATATCACCAAAAAAGCTTCTAGAGTTGTTAACCTGATCCTACGTAGCTTCTGCTCCGGCAATCTCACACTACTCACAAGAGCCTGCAAAACTTTTGCCAGACCCATCCATCCTTGAATACAGCTCATCTGTCTGGAACCCATACCACATCTCGGACATCAACACCCTTGAAAACGTCCAAAGATATTTCACCAGAAGAGCCCTTCACTCCTCCACTCGAAACAGAATATCCTACGAAAATAGACTAACAATCCTGGGTCTAGAAAGCTTAGAATTACTGCGCCTAAAACACGATCTAAGTATTGCCCACAAGATCATATGCTGCAACGTCCTACTGGTCAATGACTACTTCAGCTTCAAACGCAACAACACAAGAGCACGCAACAGATTCAAACTTAATATTAACTGCTCCAAACTTGACTGTAAAAAATATGACTTTAACAATCGAGTTGTCGAAGCGTGGAACTCATGTCCGGACTCAATAGTGTCAACCCCTAACCCCCAACATTTCTCCCTTAGACTATCCACGATTGACCTCTCCAGGTTTCTAAGAGGTCAGTAAGGGGCGTACATAAGTGCACTAGTGTGCCTTTCGTCCCCTGTCCAATTGCCTTTCCTTTATCTCATATATCATATATATTTTCTTCCTTTCATATATCTTCTCCTCTATTTTTACATATTATCTTTAGATATATTACTTCATGTCTATTCTCTTCCATATGTATTGTTTATTGGACAAATGAATAAAATAAATAAAATGAAAGGGAAAGGGGAAAAAAAGAGTGTGGAAGGATAGGGAAAGAAAAAGAAACATTGACTTCTGACACTTTCTGCTACAGTAGAAAAGGACATTACGAAGGGAAAGAAATAGACTGGTTAGTTTACTATCAAATACAAAGTAGATATAAATAAGACTTGGTAGAATTTGGAATCAACCAAAAGATCAATACACTAGATAAGATTTTATTAGGACCAGAAAGGAAATTTATTACTAAGATGTATTACCTGTTAGATCAGTGTTTCCCAACCTTGGCAACTTGGAGATATCTGGACTTCAACTCCCAGAATTCCCCAGCCAGCATTTGCTGGCTGGGGAATTCTGCGAGTTGAAGTCCAAATATCTTAAAGTTGCCAAGGTTGGGAAACAGTGTGTTAGATCAGTGATTTTCAACCTTTTTTGAGCCGCGGTACATTTTTTTACATTTACAAAATCCTGGGCCACACCACCAACCAAAATGACACAAAATGACACCCTAAGACACTCTCCTCTCTTTTTCCATCCCTGTCTCCTCCCCACCCTTATGTGTGTGTGTGTATACACACTCTTGAACCATTTCCAAAAACAGGTGAGGGCTGGGTTTTTTCTCTTATTCTTTGGGTGCTTTTTATCATATGCTTTAAATCAAGAGTCACTTCTCTCTCTCTTGTTTCTCTCTCTTTCCTCATTCTCTGTCTCAATCATTTTCTCATTTCTCTTTTTTCCTCCCCTTTTTGCTCATTTCTCTCTCTCTCTCTCTCCTTTCCTCTCCTTTTCTCTCTCCCTCTCTCTCTTGCTTTCTTTCTCTCGCTTTCTCACTCTTGCTTTCTTTCGTTTTCTCTCTTTTCTTTCTCTCTCTTGATTTCTTTCTCTCTCACACTCTCTTTCTCTCTCTCTTTCTTTCTCTCTCTCTCTCACTCTCTCTCTCTCTCAGCAAAAAGTTGCGAGACCGGAACCTGAGCTTCCTTCTTCGCGGCACACCTGACCATGTCTCGCGGCACACTAGTGTGCCACGGCACACTGGTTGAAAAACACTGTGTTAGATAACATAACCTGTTAGATTATGAAAATTTAGAAGAAGTAGTAAAAGAAAACATGATCACCTGGATAACCAACTTTGGTTATAATATTCAATTAGAAGAATGGGAAAAGATTTGGAAGATTAACTACAAATTAACAATTTCTGTCCCGTACAGAGAGAACCAATATAAGATGTTTTACTGGTGATATTATGCCCAGGCAAGATTAGCAAAAATTTATCCAAATCTGAAAAGCAATTGTTGGAAATGTAATTCAAAGTATGGTTGTGTCCAGAGACAAGGAAATTCTGGATTATGGTCCAAAATATGGTTAAAGAGATTGTAAACATTGAATTAGAATTTAAACCTGAAACATTCTTACTAGAGATAATCAGAGGACAATAAGAAAAGGCGAGTTATTATCTTATAGTGCAGGTATTAAAGGCTGCCCGATTGATTTTTGCACAGAATTGGGAAAAAGAAAACGCACCGACTATGAATTTGGTAATTTTAAAAATATTAGAATGCGCAGAATGGAGCAAAATCACTTTTGAGCTACAAAACAAACAGGAAGGAGACAAACTTTGTGTGGGACAAACTTTATAATTGGATTGATGAAAATGGAGTAACCGAAGAATTCGATATGTAATTGTAAATATGTTTGTAATTGTAAATATGTTTTCATGTATAACTATTATGCTGCATGCTATTTTCTTTCTTGTAGTTACTGCATTTTGTTTTTGCCTTTTAAAAAACAAATTTAAAAGAAAGAAAAGGGCATTATCAAAAGATCACAACTTTTTGTTTTACTGTAACAGTATGAATCAGTTTATTTCTGCAAATCTAATCAATTTAATCTGCAAAAAAACAAAGTCTAAAGTTCATGCTTTACTTCCTCAATCATGAAGTTCAGAAGTGGTTTCCATGCGGAAACAAAAGTACTTATGTTCTTTTCTTTGAGCAGAGTAGTCAATTTCAGCCAACTCCATCAGCTTCTGCAACCATTCTTCCATGGGTGGATTAAATTCATTTCTGGTGATGGGCGAACTCAACGGTGTTCGGGTTCGGCAAGTTCGGACAAACTTCACGCAAAGTTCGTCCGAACCCGAACGGTCCATGGCACCAAAGCTCCACCCCCGGAATTCCATTGTTTTTTATTTTAACGGATTTTTTATTTTTATTTATTTTTATTTTTACGAAAAAGGACGCCGCAGCGGCGCCGCAAGTAAAGGAAGGTCCTTTCACGTAATATTTTTTTTTAACGTGAAAAGACCTCCCTTTGCTTGTAGCGCCGCTGCGGCGTCCTTTTTCATAAAAATAAATATATATATTTTTTACATGAAAAGACCTCCCTTTGAAGGAGCTGGGGAATCCCTCCCACGAAGAGATTCTGGGGTCGGAGCTTTGACATCACGTATACCGGCAGGCTGCTAAGGACGTCAAGGTGATCACTTCCTGGATTCCATGGAATCCAGAAAGTGATCACCTTGGTGTCCTTAGCAACCTGCCGGTATACATGACGTCAAAGCTTCGACCCCGGAATCTCTTCATGGGATTCCCTAGCTTTTGTGCCTCCCTCCCAGCCTACCAACCGGCCGACAGCTCCCCGGTGTTTACCTTCCTCCACCACCACCGGCACCCGGCTCCTCCTCCTCTTCTCAGCAGAGGACAGCCGGGCAGTGGCTTTCGCATTGTTCGGCATGAACGCCGAACCGAAGCATGAATTTTAAAACAAATTCGGGTTCAGGCCTAGCATGCCGAACACCACAAAATTCGGTACGGACCCGAATTGTGCAGGTTCGGTTCTCCCAACACTACTCATTTCCAATGGGACATCTCAGTTTCCTTTGCTTTCCCCCAGTCTGTTTGTGAACCAGAGTCGGCTGAGCCCCGAAGCACTCCAGATGTTGACATCAGGATGTCCAGAGTCTCCGTGTGTGAAGGTGGAAGATTATGGCCAGATAGGCGCCAGCCTGCGAACGTATGCCCACCAAGATGGGGTGATCATCTGGATTGGAACAGAATACACAACTCTGGGGCTTTACAAGGAGATCCCTCAAGTAAGAGAGAACAGAAAAGAAAGATAAGCCAATTCTTCTTCTTCTCCCTCAGCCTATCCTAATCTCACATTTCTCCCACGATTATAAAGAGAGCACCTCTTAACCGCTCTCCATCTATGAGCTATCACTTCTAACCAGTGAAGGGCTGCAAAAAACCTTTCTACCACACTGCGGGCGTGGCTTATTTTGAAGGTGTGGCTTGCCAGTCATGTGACCAGGTGGGAGGGGCTTGACATCACACAAGTCAAGGGTTTGGGTTAGGGTGCCTGGCCTCTCCTCGCCTCAAAGAGATACAATTCTATTCTATATTATATTCTATATTATATTCTATTCCTAACTCTATTCTTTTCTATATTATATTCTACTCTATTCTGTTCTGCTCTACTCTGTTCCGTTCCGTTCCACCCTGTTCTAAATTCCCACATTCCCGTTTGCAGGAAAACCTCTTAGAAGACGATTACTCCCCTGTCATGCTCACCAAAGCTGTCAAAAACTCCAAGGAGCAGAAGATGATGGAAGCCGCTCATGTATGTAATCCCCAGCAGGGACTCTCACCCCGTGTGATGCAACGACCTTGAGAGCCAAGGTCCAAAAGGACCTTCAGGAACCAACGAAAAGGAACTTTCCCACAGCGGGAAAGATTTTGAGTGTTGCATTGAGAAGCTTTGTGAAGCAATCTGGTCTAAAAACTGAAGGACCATTGGATTGGATAGTATCATTGGATGTTATATTTTTGGTTGTAAGCTGCCCAGAGTCTCTAGGGAGTTGGGTGGCATAAAAATTGAATGAATGAATGAATGAATGAATGAATGAATGAATGAATGAATGAATGAATGAATGAATGAATATGAGAGCAAGCAAGCTAGCTAGCTGGCTGGCTGGCTGGCTGGCTGGCTGGCTGGCTGGCTGGCTGGCTGGCTGGCTGGCTGGCTGGCTGGCTGGCTGGCTGGATGGATGGATGGATGGATGGATGGATGGATGGATGGATGGATGGATGGATGGACGGACGGACGGACGGACGGACGGATGGATGGATGGATAGACAGACAGACTAATGAATGAATGAATGAATGAATGAATGAATGAATGAGGAAGGAAGGAAGGAAGGAAGGAAGGAAGGAAGGAAGGAAGGAAGATAAGAGGGGTAGAGGGGAGGAGGTTAGAAGAACACAGTGTATAGCTACCTCAACTTATGACCACAATGGAAGCAAAATCTCTGCGAGGAGGACAGTCTATAAATCAAATAAACAAACAAATAAATAAATAAATAAATAAATAAATAAATAAATAAATAAATAGGTAGGTAGGTAGGTAGGTAGGTAGGTAAACAAACAAACAAACAAACAAGTAAGTAAGTAAGTAAGTACATAAGTAAGTTCCATCAATTTTGGGGATTTTTTCTTCTTCTTTCTTTAAATGGGTTTGCCTTAAATTACAGATACTTTGGATAGATGCGTTAACGATTCTTTTTTCTACAAGATGGTTTTTCACCACGCGCAAGCGAATATAGGCACAGAGCTTTTCCTTTCCCTGTTCTGCTTTTATGAAATCACATTGAGAAAGGAGAGTTAAAACATGTCAGTTCCAGTTTCCACCAGAGATAAAAATAGGTTCGGGAAGGCTGTGAGGCTGGAAATGGGTCCTTGGCACCGCACTATAGTAGCTGCGTACATACCGCTGTGTTTAACGTGGTTATTAAATTAACCTATTTGGCAAGGGGGGATTCTCCCAATGGACTGGATTGTACTAACCCCAAAAGTCAGCTTTGCACATCAGGATAAAGCATTTTTTTAAAACGTGCAAACATTATTCAAACTA
Organism: Erythrolamprus reginae; assembly: GCF_031021105.1. Classification (NCBI taxonomy): domain Eukaryota; kingdom Metazoa; phylum Chordata; class Lepidosauria; order Squamata; family Dipsadidae; genus Erythrolamprus; species Erythrolamprus reginae. The sequence continues at coordinate 45,450,150 of NC_091957.1, forward strand.
AGCAAAGCAGACTGTTGTGTAAATATAGCTCCAAGGGTTTTACTAACCCAGAGAAAGTACTGGGAGAAGTCCCTGTTTAAATCTTATTCTGACTCAAGCAAAACGAAACAAAAGAAAAATAAAGGCATGGATTTAAATTTGTTAAAGGGTTAAATAAGGTTCAGGAGGGAAGTGTTTTTAATAGGAAAGTGAACACAAGAACAAGGGGACACAATCTGAGGTTAGTTGGGGGAAAGATCAGAAGCAACATGAGAAAATATTATTTGACTGAAAGAGTAGTAGGTGTTTGGAACAAACTTCCAGCAGACGTGGTTGGTAAATCCACAGTAACTGAATTTAAACATGCCTGGGATAAACAGATATCCATCCTAGGATAAAATACAGGAAATAGTTTAAGGGCAGACTAGATGGACCATGAGGTCTTTTTCTGCCGTCAATCTTCTAGGTTTCTAGGTTTCTATGGATGTTCTTTCTATCCAATCCCTGATATTGCAACTTCTCTCCTTTTTGCTGGTTCTCCTGCTTCGGTGCAGGGTGAGTGACAGGGGCACTTACCTGGGTCTTATTCTCTTTGCTTTGCATTGGCTCAGATACGAGATGCTGTGGCACTGATCCGGTATTTGGTTTGGCTGGAAAAGAACGTACCCAAGAATTCTGTGGATGAATTGTCTGGAGCACAGTACCTGGATACACTACGAAGGTCAGTTTGAATGGAAGGACAGACGGCTGCCCTAGTAAGCGGAGGGGATAACTAGAGCAGTGTTTCCCAACCTTGGCAACTTGAAGAGATCTGGACTTCAACTCCCAGAATTCCCCAGCCAGCAAATGCTGGCTGAGGAATTCTGGGAGTTGAAGTCCAGATCTCTTCAAGTTGCCAAGGTTGGGAAACACTGAACTAGAGAGTCAGGTAAAACATTAGCAGAATGAATGCATCCATTTCCCAAAAGGAAGGAATGAATGAATGAATCAATCAATCAATCTTATCATCTATTACCCATCCATCATCATCATCTCTCTCTCTCTTTCTTTCTTTCTTTCTATCCTACCTAACATTTATTTATTTATCTATCCTATCATCTATCAGTCTATCATCCATACATCTATTCATCTTTCTTTCTCTTTATTTCTTTCTTTCTTTCTTTCTTTCTTTCTTTCTTTCTTTCTTTCTTTCTTGCTTTCTTTCATTTTTATCCTATCATCTAGCTAGCTAGCTAGTTTCCTTCCCTCCTTCCTTCCTTCCTACAACCATACTGTACTGTACTGTACTGTACTGTACTATACTATACCAGTGTTTTTCAACCAGTGTGCCGTGGCACACTAGTGTGCCGCGAGACATGGTCAGGTGTGCCGCGAAGCTCAGCAAGAGAGAGAGAAAGAGAGAGAGAAAGAAAGCAAGAGAGAGAGAAAGAGAGAGAAAGAAAGCAAGAGAGAAAGAGAGAGAAAGAAAGCAAGAGAGAGAGACAAAGAAAGAGAGAGAGAGAAAGAGAGGAAGGGAAGGAGGGAGAGATAGAAAGAGAACAAAAAAGAGAGGAAGGAAGAGAGAGAAAGAGGAAGAGAAATAGAGTGAAAGGGAGGAAGAGAGAGAGAGAGAAAAAAAAATTTTGTCCAAACTTTTTTTAGCCCCCGCACTCCCCTCCGCTCAATGTGCCCCATGATTTTGTATATGTAAAAAATGTGCCGTAGCTCAAAAAGGTTGAAAATCACTGTACTATACTATACTATACTATACTATACTATACTATACTATACTATACTATACTATACTATACTATACTATACTATACTATACTATACTATACTATACTGTCTGTTTATCAGTATCTATCTACTGGTATCTCTCTCCCCCCCCCTCACTCTCTTCTATCTGTGTCTGTCTGTCTGTCTGTCTGTCTGTCTGTCTGTCTGTCTGTCTGTCTGTCTGTCTGTCTGTCTATCTATCTTTCTTTCTTTCCTTTCTTTCCTTTCTTTCTGTCCTATCCTGTCTGTCTGTCAATATCTAGCTATTGGTCTCTCTCTCTCTCTCTCTCTCTCTCTCTCCATCCACCCACCCATCCATCCATCCATACATCTGGTGCTGCTATACAAAATGTTGTGGTTTTGTCTGAAATTGATTCCACAGATTGGTTGGCACCTTGATGCTTCAAATTGTCAACCACAGACAGGGGTGAGTTTGTACAAGTTCACCCGAACCGGTAGTGACACAGTGGTGATGTCACAATGACATCACCAAACCAGATTGGTCGTCGTCTGTCTGTGGGTGCCACCATCTTTTATTTCAATTTTTTTGATTTTTTTTTTCCTTCTGAGCATGTGCAAAGCCAAGTTCCAGCACTGTGCATGTGGCCGCCATCTTTTTTCAGCTTTGGAGGGGGGGGCTGGATTTTCCTTTACTGCACATGTGCATGCACCCCTGTGATGTGGGAGGGAGCGAACCCACCCCAACAGAGATCAAATTGTTCTGATATTCCAAACTAAAGAGCTCTCTTGAACTCATCATATATTGAATTAATGATGCAAATCAGCTAGAATACAGTGGTACCTCTACCTAAGAATGCCTCTACTTACAAACTTTTCTAGATAAGAACCAGGCGTTCAAGATTTTTTTTTGCCTCTTCTCAAGAACCATTTTCCACTTACAAACCCGAGCCTCCAAAACTGTAACCGGAAAAGGCGGGGAGAAGCCTCCGTGGGGCCTCTCTAGGAATCTCCTGGGAGGAAACAGGGCCTCCACCCTCCCTGTGGTTTCCCCAATCGCACACATTATTTGTTTTTACATTTATTCCTATGGGAAAAATTGTTTTTTCTTACAACCTTTTCTACTTAAGAAACTGGCCACAGAACGAATTAAGTTCGTAAGTAGAGGTACCACTGCATATCCTTTAATCCTAGTAAGAAATTCAGTCCCAATTGATGCATTGACCCAAAGGATGATATGAATTGTTCCAGTTTTGGCTTAGCGCACTATGCAAACCCAGCGATTGGGAGCTTAGTCAAGAAACTCTGATTGTTTTAACACGAGGTGGGAATCCAGTAACGGAATACGAGATGTTCTTTCTTCTCCCACAGGAAAGAGCAATACTGCAAGGGTCCAAGCTTTGAGACCATCTCAGCCAGTGGCTTGAATGCAGCCTTGGCTCATTACAGGTACTGGGGAAAAGGGGGTGGAGGGGAAGGTTTTAATGGAGGGTGTTATTAGGACTCAGTCCAAACAGTTGGGTTGGCAATATATAAACCAACAATGTATGCATGTAGATTTAACTGCCTTAATGTATATAGCTTTAATTCTGATTGGTTGATTGTGCTGCAGATTGCCATAAGAGGGCGCTAGAGATCATTGTTTACACTCTGGTATACTTTCTCTCTGATATTTTCTCTCTGATAATTTCATTTCATTTCATTTATTCATTTGTCCAATACATAAATACATAGGAAGAAAATAGACATGTGAAAATATAAAAGAGGGTGAAGGTGAACTTAAAGGAGAGGATATATGAAAGGAAGAGAATATATATGATAGGTGAAAGAAAGGAAAGACAATTGGACAATTGTACACCCCTTACTGGCCTCTTAAGAACCTGGAGAGGTCAATCGTGGAGAGTCCAAGGGAGAAGTGTTGGGGGTTGGGGTTGACACAATTGAGTCCGGTAATGAGTTCCAAGCTTCGATAACTCGATTGTTGAAATCATATTTTTTACAGTCAAGTTTGGCGCGGTTCGTAGTAAGTTTGAATCTGTTGCGTGCTCTTGTGTTATTGCGGTTGAAATTCTGTTCTCTGTTGTAGCTGAACTGTGTTTATAGCTTGGTATGTATGTTTACTGCTCATGACAAAGACAACTGGTAGGAAGACTTTGTCATTTGATATCCTTTAGACTTGTGATGGCGAACCTTGACACAGGTGCCACAGGTGGCACGCGGAGCCATATCTGCTGGCACATAAGCCGTTGCCCTAGCTGAGTTCCAACGTGCAAGTGTGTGCCAGCCAGCTGATTTTTGGCTTGCACAGAGGCTCTGGGAGGGTGTTTTTGGCTTCTAGAGAGTCTCCCCAGATCCAGGGAAGCTCCCGCATCTCTATGGAAGCCAGAAACGCCCTCCCAGATCCTCTGTGCTAGCCAGCATTCAGCTGGCTGGTATATACATGCACATTGGAGCTGAGCTAGGGCAAAAGGCTCCATGTGCCACCTTTAGCATCCAAGCCACAGGTTCGCCATCAATGGTGTTGGGTCTCCTGCTTGAGTTGGTGTTGTGGTTAGCTCTGGCCCAGCTCCTGCCCCAAGGAATGTGCAGGTGGATGTGGGGGAACATCCACATGCTGCAGGCCTGTTTTGCTCCTGATGGAATCTGCCAACGAAGCCTCCTCTGACCAAGGAAGCATGAGTGACAGGGAAGAGGGGAGTTTGGCAGACAGCCCAGGAGGAGATTAATCATCTGTATCATCCCTGGATTCTGAGCAAGAATTAATGACACATCCACGCATGCGTAGAGTGATGCATAGGAGACAACAACTGAAGGATTATTGCAAGAGAAAATGAGGCCACCTGTGGTTGGGTGGGGCTGCTGTAATTAGTGCTACAGATAAAAGTGCAACCTGGTGTTTTAGCCTCATGGCAGTTTATCTGATTCATTGTTTCGTCAAGATCGTGGTTTTTGTGCTGTTCAAGATTGTGTGTGGACTCTCTGGACTTTAGAATTGGACTCAATTTCCCAGTTATTGGGTGAGCAATGGGATTGCATTTAACCTGTGCCTTGTGTGTACCAGAAAATCCCTTTGACATTTAAAAAGGGAGCTGTTTCTGTTTTTCTGTTTATAAAAACTTTTGGGTTTTCCTTTTATCGTGTGGTGTGTGTCTTCCTGGACTAATTACCCTGTAATTATGGGTGGTTGAAACACGCTGGCAGAACAAGTCAGGGTTGGACTACATGACCTAGAAGGACCCTTTCAACTCTGTTCATCTGTATCTGTCTATCTAAGCGCATGAATGGGATTATATTTGATCCTCTTTAGCCGTAGATCTCTTTGAAGTCAACATAACATAACATTCCTTGTTTTTCTTTCAGCCCGTCCAATTTTACTTCTCGAAAGCTGAATCCCAATGAAATGTACTTATTGGATTCTGGAGGCCAATATTTGTGAGTATGGTCATCAAGAGCCACCTTCTGGATTAGAAACCAGATGCCAGCATTTGGTGGGAACATGTCTAGGGATCTTCCTGGCTAAGGGTTAAAATTGGGCTATGCTCTGAGAACAGCTGTTTAGCACAAAGTTGATTTTGTTTGATCAACCATCCACTTCCTCAATTGAAATTTTGAGATTAAGAGGCACCAGAGTGGATCCATCAGAAGAACATTGTCAAAATAAATAGTGATGTTTGATCTTAACAGAGAGGAGTAAACATAAATACATCATACACAAGCCATTTCTTGGAGGAACACCAGAATACAGTTGTTAAAAATGCACTTCAAAGGGTTCTCTTTCGGGATAGAAACAAGCAGATATTTTAAATCTACTTTTCAAAAGAAACTAGAAGTCTTCAACTCGTCAAATAATTTGAGGCAACGGTTATTCCTTTGGAGTAAAAGAATTTAGTATTGAATTGCAGTATTGCAAAGAGTCTGCTTAGGTGGGATTTGTTGTGCAACATTGGGGTCCTCGGTTTGTTGTTAGTGATAGTTGCAAAGTCATGTCCGATCCATCATGACCCCATGGACAATGTTTCTACAATCCTCAATCATCCCCTGGAGTCCATTTAAGCTCACGCCAACTGCTTCAGTGACTCCATCCAGCCACCTCGTTCTCTGTCGTTCCCTTCTTCTTTTGCCCTCAGTCGTTCCCAGCATTAGGATCTTCTCCAAAGTACAGTAATACCTCGTCTTACGAACTTAATTGATTCTGGAAGTAGGTTCGTAAGGCGAAAGTTCGTAAGACGAAACATTGTTTCCCATAGGAAACAATGTAAAAGCGATTAATGCGTGCAAAAAGAAAAAAAATCACAAAATGGTGCTCCGCTGGGCGGCGCCGCCCAGCTGTCACCTTTTAAAACAGCCGGGAGGCTTCTCGGTGTTCTCCCGAACCCAAACCCGAACTTTTCGGGTTCAGGAGGCCGCCGAGAAGCGCCGACACCCGGCTCTCACCTTTTGAAACAGCCGGGGGGCTTCTCGACGTTCTCTCGAACACCGAACCCAGAAGTTCGGGTTTGGGTTCCAGAGGCCACCGAGAAGCACCCGGCTGTTTCAGAAGGTTACAGCTGGGCGCCGTCGCTCAGCGGAGCACCGTTTTTGCGATTGGCAGCGGCGTTTTCGGACGATCTGGAGGCTGGAAAGGAGGTGGGGAATCCCAATAGGGAATTCCATGGGCGGAGCCTTTTCCGGGTTCGGCGGTTGGGAGAACACCAAGAAGCCCCCCGGCTGTTTCAGAAGGTGACAGCCGGGCGGCGGCGCTTCTCGGCGGCCTCCCAAACCCAAACCCGAAAAGTTCAGGTTTGGGTTCAGGAGAACGGCAAGAAGCCCCCCGGCTGTTTTAAAAGGTGACAGCTGGGTGGCGGTGCCCAGCGGAGCACCATTTTGCGATCTGCGGTGGGTTCGTAAGCCGAAAAAAGTTCGTAAGAACAGGCAAAAAATTTCCGGACCCCAGGTTCGTATCATGAGGGGTTCGTATCACGAGGGGTTCGTATCACAAGGTACCACTGTATTTTGACTTCCCTGCTCAGTATCTGGCCTTCTAAAGAGCAGTCAGGATTGATCTCCTCTAGGACTGACCGGCTGGATCACCTTGCAGTCCAAGGGACTTGCAGGAGTCTTCTCCAGCACCATAGTTTAAATGCCTCATTGGGGTAAGAACATAAGAAGAGCCATGCTGAATCAGGCCAAAGCCCAACGAGTCCAGCATTCTGTGTCACACAGTGGCCCACCAGTTGTCCATGGGGATCTTGAGCAGAAAGAGAAGGCAAGACCCTCCCTTTCCCCTGACCCCAAACAAATGGTACTCAAGGGAATCCTGCCTGCCTCAACCAACATAGAGGCAACACATGGACATCCATTTCAATAACCACTGATACACTCGGCATCCATGAATCTGTCTAATCCTGCCTTGAAGCTATCCAGGCTGACAGCTGTCACGACCTCTTCTGGAAGTGAATTCCATAAACCAAGGACATTCTGAGTGACGAAATATTTCCCTTTATTTGTCCTCGCTTTCTTACCTATGAGCTTTAGAGGGTGCCCTCTTACCCTAGTATTGTGGTATAGAGAAAATATTTTTTCTCTAACCACCTTTTCTATCCTATGCATGATGGGTTGGTGATTGGTTACCATTCTTATAAAACAACCCACCATCAGAAAATGTGTTCCAGATCTGCTGTAAATAACCAAGGAACTAGATACCAGACCTGGCATCCCCCATCCTTTAGAAGAGCCAAAACTAAGACTTTGCTCTGCAAAGTAGACACAAAGGCCACAGTCTCAGGATTCTCCCGGAAAGTCTGAAGGTCAGTGGCTTTTCAGGGACTCAGTCAGGGGTGAAATTCGAAAAATTTCCCTACCGGTTCTGTGAGCATGGATTGGTGGGAGTAGCAAGGGAGGGATACTGCAAAATCTCCATTTCCAAACCACTTGAGGGGTAGGATACTGCAAATCTCCATTCCTTCCCCACTCCAGGGGAAGGATACTGCAAATCTCCATTCCCACCCCACTCTGGGGGAAGGATACTGCAAATCTCCATTCCCACCCCACTCCAGGGGAAGGATATTGCAAAATCTCCATTCCTTCCCCACTCCAGGGGAAGGATACTGCAAAATCTCCATTCCTTCCCCACTCTGGGGGAAGGATACTGCAAAATCTCCATTCCTTCCCCACTCCAGGGGAAGGATACTGCAAAATCTCCATTCCTTCCCCACTCTGGGGGAAGGATACTGCAAATCTCCATTCCCACCCCACTCCAGGGGAACGATACTGCAAAATCTTCATTCCCTCCCCACTCCATGGGAAGGATATTGCAAAATCTCTATTTCTCCCCCACTCTAGGGGAAGGATCCTGCAAAATCTCCATTCCCTCCCCACTCCATGGGAAGGATATTGCAAAATCTCTATTTCTCCCCCACTCTAGGGGAAGGATACTGCAAAATCTCCATTCCCTCCCCACTCTAGGGGAAGGATACTGCAAAATCTCCATTCCTTCCCCACTCCAGGGGAAAGATACTGCAAAATCTCTATTCCCACCCCACTGCAGGGGAAGGATACTGCAAAATTCACATTCCCTCCTCACTCCAGGGGAAGGATACTGCAAACTCTCCATTCCCACCACTCTGGGGCCAGCCACAGGTGGCATTTGCCGGTTCTCCAAACTACTCAAAATTTCTGCTATCAGTTCTCCAGAACCTGTCAGAACCTGCTGAATTTCACTCCTGGGCTCCGTGGAGGAAGTTCCGTCTTGAAGTAGCTTCTTCCTTGTTTTCTCATTTTGTAGTGATGGAACCACAGACATTACTCGGACCATCCACTGGGGGGAGCCCACAGCTTTTCAGAAGGTAAGGCTGATTCTCAAACCCACTTGAATGATAAGACCTACCATATAGTATCAATCGCAGCTTTCCTCCAGAAAAAAAAAAAAGGTCCAGAGATGCCTCACTTTTCACTTCCTTGCTGGAAGAATGTTGTTGGCTTAGAACAATGATGACAAACCTATGGCACGGGTGCCATAGGTGGCACGTGGAGCCATATCTGCTGGCATGCAAGCCATATTTATTTTATTTATTTATTTATTTATTTTTGTCCAATACACGATGAGAGTTTTAGTGGGTAGATATAGATAGATAGATAGATAGATAGATAGATAGATAGATAGATAGATAGATAGATAGATAGATAGATAGATAGATAGATAGAAAGATACAGATAGAATTGTTGGCTATCAATAAAATTAACTGCCTTGGAAATGGCCCTGGGTTGGGCCGAGAGGCAAATAAGGAGCTGTGATGTTCCTTCAATACACCAGGGTGATTTGACACAAAAACATGTAACCCTTCCCTGGTGCAGAGCTGAAGGGATTGGATACTGTAGCCTAGAGCAGTGTTTTTCAACCAGTGTGCCGTGGCACACTAGTGTGCCGTGAGACATGGTCAGATGTGCCGCGAAGCTCAGAGAGAAAGGAAAGCAAGAGAGAGAGAAAGCAAGAGAGAGAGAGAAAGAAAGCAAGAAAGAGAAAGAGCGAGAGAGAGAGAAAGAGAACAAGAGAGAGAGAAAGAAAGCAAGAGAGAGAACAAGAGAAAGAGAGAGAGAAAGAAAGCAAGAGAGAGAGAGAAAGAAAGCAAGAGAGAGAGAGAAAGAAAGCAAGAGAGAGAGAGAGAGAAAGAAAGCAAGAAAGAGAAAGAGCGAGCGAGAGAGAAAGAGAACAAGAGAGAGAGAGAGAAAGCAAGAGAGAGAACAAGAGAAAGAGAGAGAGAAAGAAAGAAAGAGAGAGAGAGAAAGAAAGCAAGAGAGAGAGAGAAAGAGGGAGAGAAGGAGAGAGAGAGAAAGACATAGAGGGAGGTAGTGAGGGAGAGAGAAAGAGAGCAAAAAAGAGAGGAAGGAAGAAAGGAAGAAAAAGAAAGGGATGGAGAGAGAGATAAATAAAGAGGAAGGAAGAGAAAGAGGGAGGGAGAAAGAAATAGAGTGAAGGGGAGGAAGAGAGAGAGAGAGAATTCTTTTGTCCAAACTTTTTTTAGCCCCCCCCCTCTCATTGTGCCCCAGGGTTTTGTAAATGTAAAAAATGTGCCGCAGCTCAAAAAAGGTTGAAAATCACTGGCCTAGAGGATAATTCTCTGTCTTACAAGGCAAAGGTTGCAGGTTCAAGTCCCAGTGGGTATGGCTAGCTGACGAGGCCAAAATAAGGCCGAAATAGATCTATCCTAGTCTCCCTTAATTTTCAAATTCAGCAAAAAAATATGTGACACACACATATATATACATACACATAGTAAGATACATGATGAAGGTTATAGACGAGATACTCATAGTAAAATATATCTAAGAAATAATAGAAAAGAAGATATAGAAATAGAACGTATCAATGAAAGAATAGAAGAAGAGATATAGGAATAGAAGAAAGGAATAGGAGATATAGGAGAGCAATAGGACAGGGGATGGAAGGCACTCTAGTGCACTTGTACTCACCCCTTGTACTCTCTTAGGAATCTGGATAGATCAACTGTAGATAATCTAAGGGGGTTTGGGGATGACACTATGGAGTCCGGTAATGAGTTCCATGCTTCGACAACTCGGTTACTGAAGTCATATTTTTTACAGTCAAGTTTGGAACGGTTAATATTAAGTTTAAACCTGTTGTGTGCTCTTGTGTTGTTGTGGCTGAAGCTGAAGTAGTTGCCGACAGGCAGGATAGCCCTAGCTCAGCTCCAATGCACATGGGTGTGCCAGCCAGCTGTTTTTTGGCTCGCACAGAGGCTCTGGGAAGGTGTTTTTTTTGCAGAGAGCCTCCAGGGGGATGGGGGGTGTTATTTACCCTTCCCTAGCTCCAGGGAAGCCTTTGGAGCCTGGGGAAGGAGAAACACAAGCCTACTGGACCCACCAGAAGTTGGGAAACAGGCCATTTCCAGCCTCCAGAAGGTCTCCAGGGGGATGAGAGAAGCTGCGTTCTAGGGTTACTATAAATACAACTCACCCTTTTCCTTCCAAATATGGTTTCAGAACGACTTCTTTTCTTCTCTAGGAAGCCTACACAAGAGTGCTGATGGGAAATATTGACTTGAGCAAGCTTGTCTTTCCATCCAGAACATCAGGTGAGATTTTGGGGAGGTGGAGGGCAGGAAGAAAGCAAGGAAAACTAATATCCTTACTGATGATTTCCCAAATTTCCTTCTCTGGTTGCGAAGAAATCCAACAACTCTCACATTTTGGGCATAAATATAAGCAGGGTTTCCTCAAGGGGACAGAACTTAAAAGAGAATATGTAGTCTATTCAAGCTGATTACCAGCCTGATGGGCGCCAGATGTGTTCTTGAAATCCTTGGCCAGAAGGAACTGCAGTTGTTCGGAAGCATCTGGAAAACAGTACGGTTTGAAACAAGCTGAGCTGGAATAATTACCAATGATTGTTTCATTATATCATACGTATTTTGGGCTGTCTTTTCTATCTCCTAAACATTTTAGACTTTAGAATAAATTATTATTATTTTATTAGTAGTAGTAGTAGTAGTAGTAGTAGTAGTAATAGCAATACTAATAATAGTAACGCCATCACTCTACTAAACAAATAATTCCCTCAACACTGTCAGACTTTCTACTAAATCTGCACTTCTATTCTACTAGTTTTTCTCATCATTCCCATCACCCATTTCCTCCCATGTTGACTGTATGACTGTAACTTGTTGCTTATATCCTAATATTTTTATTAATATTGCTTCTTCACTGCTTATTTGACCCCTATGATAATCATTAAGTGTTGTAACACATGATTCTTGACAAATGTATATTTTATTTTATGTACACTGAGAGCATATGGCACCAAGACAAATTCCTTGTGTGTCCAATCACACTTGGCCAATAAAAATTCTATTCTATTCTATTCTATTCTATTCTAATATATTCCTTTTTTTAAAAAGTTGTTATTATTTTTAAAGTTTATTATAATTTTCAAAAACAAGACAAAACATACATACATAAAAGGACAACAAAACATGTAACAAAAAGGAGGAGGTCTAATCGCTCCGCTCTTGATAGTAATAATATATACCGTAATATAGAATAGAATAGAATTCTTTATTGGCCAAGTGTGATTGGCCACACAAGGAATTTGTCTTCGGTCCGTAAGTACATGTGATAAATCATCATCATAGTCATCGTAAATACATTCCCCATAAATCATAAGATACAACACTTAGTGATAGTCAATAGATACTAAATGAACAATCAACAAAAATCATACTAGGAATCTAAATAAAACAATACAAATCCTAAGGATACTAACCACAAAGTTATACTCATAAGAGGCAGGAGATAGGTAATAGGATGAGAAGAAGAGAATACCACCTTACTAAATAGTTTGACAGTGTTGTGGAAATTGTTTAGCAGAGTGATGGCATTTGGGGAAAAACTGTCCTTATAGTCTACTTGTTCTAGTTTGCAGTGCTCTATAGCAGTGTTTCCCAACCTTTTTTGAGCTGCGGCACATTATTCACATTTTCAAAATCCTGGGAAACATTGAATGGGGGGGGGCCCTAAAAAAAAGTTTGGACAAAAAAAATCTCTTCTCTTTCACTTTATTTCTCTGTCCCTCCCTCTTTCTCTCTCTTCCTTCCTCTTTCTTTCTCTCTCTCTCCATCCCTCTTTCTTTCTCTCTTCCTTCCTTCCTCTCTTTTTTGCTTTTTCTCTCTCCCTCCTTCCCTCCCTCTATGTCTTTCTCTCTCCCTCCTTCCCCCTCTCTTGCTCTCCCTCTTGCTTTCTTTCTCACTCTCTTTATCTCTCTCTCTTGCTATCTCTCTCTTTCTCTCTCTCTCTTTCTTTCTCTCTCTCTGTCTCTCTTGCTATCTCTCTCTTTCAAAGGACAATTGTCGCCGCCCCCCTCCAGGGAAGCTCCAGCTGGGCGGGGCGCTGCCCGTGCCGGTGCCTCCGACCTGGAGCTCCCACTCGCAGCCACCGCCCCCGGCTGCCGCGAAGAAGGAAGGTGCGAAGAATGAAGCTCAGCTTCCGGTCTCGGAAGCTGAGCTTCGCGGCACACCTGACCATGTCTCGCCGTGGCACACTGGTTGAAAAACACTGCTCTATAGCAAAGATGGTGAACCTATGGCCCAGGTGCCACAGGTGGCACACAGAGCCATATCTGCTGGCACATGAGCCGTTGCCTGAACTCACCTCCAACGTGCATGTATGTGCAGGCCCAGAGGCTTTGGGAGGGCATTTTCCGCTTCCAGAGAGCCTCCAGGAGGATGGAGGAGGGTGTTTTTACTGTCTTCCGGCTCCAAGGAAGCCTTTGGTGCCCACCCTCTTTCGGCACTCGAGGAAAAAAAGGGTTGCCATCACTGTCCTTCATAGTTCCCTCTAAGCTGAGCAGTGAGCAATCGCTCACTTAAAAATCATCATCAACTCAGAGTTTTCCAAACCTGCCCAGAAGCCGAGAGGGAAAGAGTGAGAGGGAAGGAGAGAGAGAGGAAGAGAGGAAGAGAGAGAAACAGATAGAAAAAAGAGAGGAAGGAAAAGAGAAAGAAAAAGAATGGGAGTAAGGAAGAGAGAAAGAAAATCAAAATCTAGTTTGAAACTAGCTCAACTCTTTAAGTGGCATTTTGATATTGATAGAGTTGCCCTATTATGAGCTCACTGTTATAGACACACAGTACAATATTTTATTTTGAAATTGTCTGAGGCAAAACAGGGTGGGTTTTTTATTTGTTTGTTTGTTTGTTTGTTTATTTAATATTTCTGTGCCGCCCAGTCTTGAAGGGACTGCCGCTCAGACACTATACTTTTCCGCCCACCCCCCAAAAAAATTAGAGGGAACACTGCTGCCCTTTACTGTCAATTTGAGGGTAGAAGTTGAAACAATTTATGTGCAGGGTGCAAGGAGTCTGCAAATATTTTCCCAGTCCTCTTTTTGATTTTTTTTTAAAGTATATATAAATCAACCCAAATATTTTCCTCGCAGAGACTAAGCAAAAATTTTATTCCGCATTGCAGGAAGAATGGTGGAAGTGTTCGCTCGACGGCCCTTATGGGAAGCTGGGTTGGACTATGGCCATGGCACCGGTCACGGCATCGGCAACTTCTTGTCCGTTCATGAGTGTAAGTGGCAGCAAGTCCAGTAGGGAACAAACCACCACTCCCGCTATATAGAGCGCTGGTGAGACCACATTTGGAATCCTGTGTTCAGTCCTGGAGACCTCACCTACAAAAAGATATTGACAAAATTGAACGGGTCCAAAGACGGGCTACAAGAATGGTGGAAGGTCTTCAGCATAAAACGTATCAGGAAAGACTTCATGAACTCAATCTGTATAGTCTGGAGGACAGAAGGAAAAGGGGGGACATGATCGAAACATTGAAATATGTTAAAGGGTTAAATAAGATTGAGGAGGGAAGTGTTTTTAATAGGAAAGTGAACACAAGAACAAGGGGGAACAATCTGAAGTTAGTTGGGGGAAAGATCAAAAGCAACATGAGAAAATATTATTTTACTGAAAGAGTGGTAGATCCTTGGAACAAACTTCCAGCAGACGTGGTAGATAAATCCACAGTAACTGAATTTAAACATGCCTGGGATAAACATAGATCCATCCTAAGATAAAATACAGAAAATAGTATAAGGGTAGACTAGATGGACCATGAGGTCTTTTTCTGCCGTCAGACTTCTATGTTTCTATGTTTTTATGATCAGCATGGAGGAGCTATGGCTTTCCAGATGTTGCTACTACTGCCTCAACAAGCGGTTGGGTCAGCTGAGAGTTTTAGTTCTGCAGCATCTGAAAGGCCTGTTTGATTATTCAATTATTGTTGTGAGTGGTCCATATCCGGCTCAGCTGGTCACGGATTTCGAGGGTGAGTGAGGGTGAGAGGGAATTGGAGACTGGGGAACCACCAGAGACTGTAGAACCCCCAGTTAGGGAATTGTCTGAGTCAGAGGACGATGGGGACTTTGAGGACCCCCTGTTAGATGCGAGGTCAAACCAGGCCAAACCAAGAGCAACCCACCACTTTCTCAGTAGGCATTGCAAAAAAGGAATACATTCTTGTGATTTGAAATGATGGAAGCCAAATTTGAGATGATGGTAGCAAAAGAGTTTTGTATGATAAGAATTCCCACCTTGCACAGAGGAAATTTATTCATTTATTTATTTATTGGATTTGTATGCCGCCCCTCTCCGAGAACTCAGGGCGGCTCACAAAATATCAAAAACAATTAGAATGGAATGGAATGGAATAGAATAGAATAGAATAGAATTCTTTATTGGCCAAGTGTGATTGGACACACAAGGAATTTGTATATAGCAAATACATAAGAATCCAATTAATATAACTAAAAAGAACTTTAAAAAACACTAATACGATTTAAAAACATTCATTACCATTCACTCAGCAAAACATACTACTACACTTGTCGGCCAGGGGGAGCTAGGGTCTTATCGCCCCAAGCTTGGTGGCATAAATAGGTCTTTAAGCTTCTACGGAAGGCGAGGAGGGTGGGGGCAGTGCGAATCTCCGGGGGGAAGCTGATTCCAGAGGGCCGGGCCCCCCACAGAGAAGGCTCTTCCCCTAGGCCCCGCCAAACGACATTGTCTAGTTCAGTGCTTCCCAACCTTGGCCAGTTGAAGATATCTGGACTTCAACTCCCAGAATCCCCCAGCCAGCAAATGCTGGCTGGGGAATTCTGGGAGTTGAAGTCCAGATATCTTCAAGTGGCCAAGGTTGGGAAACACTGGTCTAGTTGATGGGACCTGGAGAAGGCCAACTCAGTGGGACCTAACCAGACACTGGGATTCATGCGGCAATTCCAGTCCAGCCTTTAACACCTTCAGATATACGTAGAAAGATTCATCTCTAAAACTCCAAAGAAGGGGATGAAGAAAAGTCAAAACTAGATCTAGGTTTATGGGCTGCAAAAAACCAACCAGTCATTAGAAATGAGTCAAGGTTTATTGCTTGCTATTGGCATCTCCTTGGATTTTGGTGGCTTATTGGTCTAAATGGGCAATGTCCCCATAAGCTGAGGTCCAGTCCCATTTGTTGAAATGATTGGCTTGATTGAAAGATCCACATTCATTCACTTCTCCTTCCTCCATCAGGGCCTGTGGGATTCCAGTCCCGCAACGTTCCCATGGATAAGGGGATGTTCACTTCCATAGGTAGGTCAACCTGATATTATTTATTTATTTATCAAATTTATTTTCCTCCACCAAACCCCTCTCACGGTTCAAGGTACCATATTTTTTGGAGTATAAGACGCACTTTTTTCCCTTCTAAAGGAGGCTGAAATTTGGGGGCATTTTATATTTTGAGTATATTCTTTTTGAAGCTTTTTTCCCCAGTCCTTACGAGGTGCTAGTAATGATCTTCTCGGCTCTTGCTACTCCCTCTGAAAAGAGTTTTTTCAGCCCCAACAAGGTGCTAACGATCTTATTTATTCATTTATTGTATGCTATTATTAATTTATTATTATTATTATTATTATTATTAATTAATTAATTATTGTATTGTATTGGAAGGTCTTAAGCATAATGGAAGGTCTTAAGCATAAAATGTATCAGGAAAGACTTAATGAACTCAATCTGTATAGTCTGGAGGACAGAAGGAAAGGGGGGACATGATCGAAACATTTAAATATGTTAAAGGGTTAAATAAGGTTCAGGGGGGAAGTGTTTTTAATAGGAAAGTGAACACAAGAACAAGGGGACACAATCTGAAGTTAGTTGGGGGAAAGATCAAAGGCAACATGAGAAAATATTATTTCACTGAAACAGTAGTAGATCCTTGGAACAAACTTCCAGCAGACGTGGTTGGTAAATCCACAGTAACTGAATTTAAACATGCCTGGGATAAACATATATCCATTGTAAGATAAAATACAGGAAATAGTATAAGGGCAGACTAGATGGACCATGAGGTCTTTTTCTGCCGTCAGTCTTCTATGTTTCTATGTTTCTATGCTGCCCCCTCTCCATGGACTCAGGGCAGCTCACAACATATTAATAGAAAACACAATATATAAATGCATCTAAATCCAATTAAGATAAATAATTAGTTTAAAATATTCTTAAAAAATTAAACATTTAAAAATCATTCATTCAAGTACGCACTGCAACCGTCCTATAGATTCAATGGCCAGATCATCCCAGCTTGCAGGATTCTTTCATTGCTACTTCCTCCAAATAAGTTTTTTTCCAGCCCTAAATCTTTGCAGGCTTGTTTTCATTGCTACTGCCACTGAAGATTTTTTTTTCAGCCCTAACCATGCGATAAAATAATGTGCTGAAACTGACCAGACTAAGGACGCTAGCCAGATGAATACCTGGTGTTGTGGTTAGCTCTGGCCCAGCTCCTGCCCCAAGGACTATGGATGTGGGGGAGACATCCTCATGCTGCAGGCCTGTTTTGCCCCCGGTGAAATCTGCTGATGAAGGCTCCTCTGACCAAGAAGACATGAGTGACAGGGAGGAGGAGAGTGTGGCAGACAGCTCAGAAGGAGATCAATTATCTAGCTCCTCCTTGGATTCAGAACAAGAGTTAATGATACAGCCACGCATGCGGAGAGCGATGCATAGGCAACAACAACTGAGAGATTATTATCAAGGAAAATGAGGCCACATGTGGTTGGGTGGGGCTGTGGTAATTATTGAGGCTGCTATAAATAGCAGCCTGTGGGTTTGGCCATTGTGGAGGATTATCTGATCGTTGTGTTTCGTGACTGCTTTACTGACTTTGACCTTTTGTGTGCTGATTTTTCCCCACTTTGAAACTAAACCAGAGCAAAGTGTGTGTCACTTTGTGAAAGAAGAAGGACTGTGAATTGCCTCACAGCTGCAAGCTAAGTATCACAGAACTGATAAGGGACTTGTACAAATTACCAGTTTGTTTGGAGACCAGTGCTCTTTGATATACCAAAAGAGGGCTTAGGTTAAGTGAAATTTCATTATAAAGAACATTGTTTTGAATTTTCAAACGTGTGTGTGTCTGAACTTTGTACCTGTGAATTTTTGGGAGGAGTCTACCAGAGAGCCCGAAAGAACACCTGGTAGGTAGATTTTTTTCCCCTAATTTCCTCCCCCAAAACCAAAGTGCACCTTATATTCCAGTGTGTCTTATACTCCGAAAAATACCGTAACTTTCAGTGACTTACAAGATAAAACCCAGAAACATTTGACACTCATAAATATAACAACTGAAATATCTCCGTTTTTGTTCCCTGCTCTTTTTCTTCCTTTCTTTGTCTCCAGAGCCTGGTTATTATCATGACGGGGAATTTGGCATCCGTATTGAGGATGTTGCACTTGTGGTACAAGCTAAGACCAAGGTGAGGTCCTTTTTTCCTGCCTTTGATCAGTCCACTCACAACACGCCATCCATCAAAGGATCGCCTCTGGGCAAGTCGGTGGGTAAACATATTGCAACGCAGAGAATATTACCTGTAGACTCATCCATCACATACTGGAGATACCTGGAAAAAAAGTAATCTGGAATTATTTGTTTATTTATTTATTCTTTTTTTAAAAAAAAATGCCACCCTTCTTCTTAGACTTAGGGCGGCTTACATCATGTTAGCAATAGCACTTTTTAACAGAGCCAGCATATTCCCCCCACAATCTGGGTCCTCATTTGACCCACCTCAGAAGGATGGAAGGCTGAGTCAACCTTGAGCCTATTAAGATTCGATCTGCCAAAACTGCTGGTAGACGGTGATTACCTTTGAAAAATGTTCGGAAACTTCAGATCATGCAGAATGCAGCTGCGAGAGCAATCATGGGCTTCTCTAAGTATGCCCATATTACTCCAACTCTCCGCAGTCTGCATTGGTTGCCGATCAGTTTCCGGTCACAATTCAACGTGTTGGTTATGACCTATAAAGCCCTTCATGGCACCAGACCAGAATATCTCTGGAATCGCCTTCTGCCGCACGAATCCCAGTGACCGGTTAGGTCCCACAGAATTGGCCTTCTCCAGGTCCCGTCGACTAAACAATGTCATCTGACGGGACCCAGGGGAAGAGTCTTCTCTGTGGTGGCTCCAACCCTCTGGAACCAGCTCCCCCCAGAGATTAGGATTGCCCCCATCCTCCTTGCCTTTTGTAAACTCCTTAAAACCCACCACTGCCATCAGGCATGGGGGAATTGAAACATCTCCCCCTTGCCCATGTTGTTTTGGTGTATGATTGATTGTGTGCTTGTTTTTTATATATATTGGGGTTGCTTTTATGAATTTTTTAACCTAAAACTGTAATTAGATTGGTAAATATTAGATTTATCACTATGTACTGTTTTTGCCATTGTTGTGAGCCACCCTGAGTCTGCGGAGAGGGGCGGCATATAAATCCAATAAATCTAATCTAATCTAATCTAATCTAATCAGCAGAAGTAGCCTGCAGTACTGCACTTTAACCACTGCACTACTGAAGCTCTTACATTGACTCTGAGAGCTTTGAAAGATGTCTCCCTGGGGTCATTCCAAAATGCCAGTTGCCACCTGATGGGCAAACCCAGGGGGGGAGGTCTTGTATGTCCTACGAGAATTGAGCCTGTCCTCTTTTGATCGATTGCAGTATCCAGTGAATGAAGAGGCCTACTTGACGTTCAAGGTGGTGTCCCTGGTACCCTACGCACGGAACCTCATTAACCAGAGCCTCCTCTCCACGGATCAGGTAAAGGAGGCCCAGATGGGTCATGGGAGCTGTTGTGGTTGGCTCAGAGCCAGACCCTCTGGCAACGGACTTTGAGGCTGATGAACTGGTGCCATCGGGGCACAGTCGGCCTGTGTGGCTGCCGGAGGACTCAGACAGCGAGACGGAGGAAGAGGAAGAGCCTGGGTGTGAGGAGCCTACAGAGGCTATAGAACCCCCAACTGGGGATTTGCAGCCCCCAACTGGGGATTTGCAGCCCCCAACTGGGGATTTGCAGCCCCCAACTGGGGATTTGCAGCCCCCAACTGGGGATTTGCAGCCCCCAACTGGGGATTTGCAGCCCCCAACTGGGGATTTGCCCGGGTCTGAGGAGGAGGAAGAGGAGATAAGGGATTCGATCCTGTATGTATGGGTAAGAAGAATGCAGGGGAGGCAGGAGCAGTTAAGGAAGCTCAGAAGGAGGAAGTGAGCTCAGCTATGCAAAGTCTGCACTTCCAGAGAGTATATAAGGGGGAGGACTTTGGAGGGGACGCTTTGCAAGAAGTCAACGTTCATGCCTCCAGAGGAGAAAAGCCTGCGA
Source organism: Erythrolamprus reginae (assembly GCF_031021105.1). NCBI lineage: Eukaryota > Metazoa > Chordata > Lepidosauria > Squamata > Dipsadidae > Erythrolamprus > Erythrolamprus reginae. Next base: position 45,470,033 of record NC_091957.1, read on the forward strand.
AGAGTGTTTTTGCCTTACAAACCTGGATACAGTACTGAGCAATTCATAGGGTTAATATTGTGAGTAGACGTTTGGCTGAGAATCAAGTGTGTGTGACTTTATCTTATCAAGTTGCCCTCACACCCGGATTTTGGCAGGGGGTTTGCACTTGTGAAGTTTAACAAACGTCTCTGTAAAATAGACTCTTATTCTTTTTGAAACGTGTGTGTGTGAGTTTTCATTTGGGGATAATTATGGGCTGGCTGCCGTGCAAGGCAGAACAGGATCAAGCCAAAGGACGTCATCTTGAAATTCACACTACTGTCTTTCTGCAGATCCGGTACCTCAACAATTACTATGAGACCATCCGCCAGGTCATTGGGCCTGAGTTGAAGAGTCGTAAGCTGGAAGAGGAATACCAGTGGCTGGAGAAGAACACGGAGCCTTTCTCTCACGCCTCCTTGCTGGCAGCGTCTCTAGGCACCTTGGCAGTGACCACGCTGGCCTCGACCATTCTGCCAGGAGCCCAGCATTGATCCAGGAGCACCCCATGACTTCCTTATGACCCTTCACCCTGTGTGATCCTAGTCTGGTCCGTCTCAACTCATATCTCACAGCATAGGTCTCCATTTTAGCCGCTAGACCAGTGATGGTGAACCTTTTTTCTCTCGGGTGCCGAAAGAACATGCGGTCACACTATCACACATGCGTGAGTGCCCACACCCATAATTCAATGCCTGGGGAGGGCAAAAACAGCTTCCCACACTCCCCGGACGCCCTCTGGAGGCTGGAAGTGGCCTGTTTCCCAACTTCTGCTGGGCCCAGTAGGCTCGTGTTTCGCTCTCTCCAGCCTCTAAAGGCTGGATGCCCTCCACCATCCTCCTAGAGGCTCTCTGGAAGCTAAAAACGCCCTCCCAGAGCCTCTGTGTCAGCCAAAAAATCAGCTGGCTGGCACACACATGCACGCTGGAGCTGAAATAGGGCAATGGTTCACGTGCCAGCAGCTATGGCTCCACGTGCCACCCGCGGCACCCATGCCATAGGTTCACCATCGCTGTCCTAGTCTCATTGTCTGGTCCATCTCAACCCATATCTCATAGCACAGGTCTCCATTTTAGGCCTCTAGATGTCAGTAACCATCCTTCTTCCCATCTCTGTTGGCACCACCAATGTCTCCTCTATCTGATTCCAACCAGGAAGTGTACAAACCAGTGGTGGTGGTTTTCGCTTGCCCTTGCTACCGGTTTGGGAACATGTGTGCGCATGATGCTTCTGCACATGTGCAGAATGTCCATGATGACGTCTGGGTGGATGGGCGGAGCCTCCCACCACCGTTGCTACTGGTTCCCCCAAACTGGGCCAAACCGGTAGAAAGCCACCACTGGTATAAACCAGGCAGGGGTTGCAATTTATTTCCACTATGTGTGCACAACTCTGGACGACTGGTGAGTGAACATGCATCAGAGCAAGATTTTGTTTCCGCACATGTGCAGGAAGCAAATCACACAAACAGATGCGCAGGGCGCACAACATTTTGGCGATTATTTTGCTTCCGCGCATGTTAGAAAAATAGATTTATGGAGGAAATAATTAACCCAAGTCAATTGAGGAGCCAGGCTCACTTAACAATCAAGTTACTAACTGTCGTTCACGAAGTTAGTCCTTCCCAATGATAGAAGATCCTTTCGAGAACTGTACCGGTCTTCTTGCAAATCCAGCCACATAGGTACCGCTAATAAAATAACATCTAAAGAATTTCATTGAGTGTTATCTTTTTATTTATTTCTTTTATATATTCCATTTTTTAAAAAAATTATTTATTTATTGGATTTGTATGCCGCCCCTCTCCGCAGACTCGGGGCGGCTAACAACAGTAATAAAACAGTATATGACAATAATCCAATACTAAAAACAGTTAAAAGCCCAATTATATAAAAACCAATCATACATACAGACATACCATGCATAGAATTGTAAAGGCCTAGGGGGAAGTGTATCTCAGTTCCCCCATGCCTGGCGGCAGAGGTGGGTTTTAAGCAGCTTACGAAAGGCAAGGAGGGTGGGGGCAATTCTAATCTCTGGTGGGGAGTTGGTTCCAGAGGGCCGGGGCTGCCACAGAGAAGGTTCTTCCCCTGGGTCCCGCCAAGCGACATTGTTTGGTTGACGGGACCCGGAGAAGACCCACTCTGTGGGACCTAACTGGTTGCTGGGATTCGTGCAGCAGAAGGCGGTCCCTGAGGTTATGCCGCCCTTCTCCTTAGATTCAGGGCGGCTTATAACATGTTAGCAATAGCACTTTTTAACAAAGCCAGCCTATTGCCCCCAATAATCCGGGTCCTCATTTTACCCACCTTGGAAGGATGGAAGGCTGAGTCAACCTTGAGCCGGTGGTGAGATTTGAACCGCTGACCTGCAGATCTACAGTCTGCTTTAGTGGCCTGCAGTACCGCATTCTACCCAGCCTGCCACCTCAGCTCTGTTACGACTTGAGGATTGAAATGGAGCAAAAAAAAAAGGAGGGGGGGGCTGTTGAATTCTGTGCACCATTTGCGCCTGGATCCTTCATCGCCTTATAAAACTGTCGTATAACAAAATTAGAGAGGCTACTGTTTACAAGAACAGGGGCTGCCTGGTGGTTGATTCCATCTCCAGGCTGAAGATGAAGAAAAGTAGGAGCCCAACCTTCTAGATCAGTGTTTCCCAACGTTGGCAACTTGAAGATATTTGGACTTCAACTCCCAGAATTCCCCAGCCAGCATTCCCTTTCTAGGAGCCTGGGGAAGGTGAAAATAGCCTTCCACACTCAACCTCCAGAGGCCCTCTGGAGGCAGAAAATGGCCCATTTGCCAAGTTCCAGGTGAAACCAGAAGGAGGTGGGGTTTTTTGCTGATCCCAAGCTCCAGAGCCATTCCAGGAGCCTAAGGAGGATGAAAACGGCCTTCCCTACCATCCTGGAGGTCCTCTGAAGGCCAGAAATGGCCCGTTTCCCAACTTTTTTTGAAGTTCACAAAAATGGGCAATTTCTGGCCACTGGAGGGTTTCAGGGGGGGAGGAGAACTCCATTTGGGGGGGAACACAATAATGGATAAATGGTTAACATACAACATACAGACAGATCATGTCAGGCAAATAGGTGAGCGTGTGATTGTATTTAACCTTTACTCTTAGCTAGAACACTAGAAAGAGCTAAGTAAGTAACCTTTGCCTCAAATAGAACAATAAAAAGATCCGAGGATCTTTACTCTAGAGCAGAGTTTTTTTGTTTAGTCAATATGGTGTCAAGATAGGCATTCTGTATCGTTGACAATGATCAACAATAGCCTACAACCTGCTCTGGGAGATTTCATTTTGATTCTTTCTCACTCAATGCTTCAAATATCAAACGTCATAGGAGTGACAGGGGACAGAAAGAAGACATCTTCAGAATAGCTGAGGCAGGGCAGGTGTCATAGAGGCCCCAACCTAAATAATAATAATAATAACAACAACAGAGTTGGAAGGGACCTTGGAGGTCTTCTAGTCCAACCCCCTGCTTAGGCAGGAAACCCTACACCACACAGATGGTTATCCAACATCTGCTTAAAAACTTCCAGTGTTGGAGCATTCACAACTTCTGGAGGCAAATTGTTCCACTGATTAATTGTTCTGTCAGGAAATTCCTCCTTAGTTCTAAATTGTTTCTCTCCTTGTTTAGTTTCCACCCATTGCTTCTTGTCCTACCCTCAGGTGCTTTGGAGAACAGTTTGACTGCCTCTTCTTTGTGGCAACCCCTGAGATATTGGAGCACTGCTATCATGTCTCCCCTGGTCCTTATTATTATTGGACAAATAATCTGTCCAAACTCGTTCCACGAAACCAGGGTGGTGCAAATTGGTTGCCCACCAGATGACACCAAGGTACTCACATTTCACCCGAGCAACCAAGCTCACACGTGGAGAACTGCTCACAAACTTTACTGAAATCAGCTTCGAGGTTCCACCAGGAAATGACATGTTTTGCGACCTTTATGTCGGAGGGAGGGAGGGAGGGGGAAAAGAACCTCGTTATAACTTTATTAATTATGGATGTTATTCAACTTTGATATTTATGGTGGAAGGGAGGCCACAAACTGAGAGTGTAATCCTGTCCCTAATTATCTGGATCTAAAAGATTAAAGATTGTTTCAAGTCGGGCTTGGCTCATGGTAACTTTGGGGCATCTCTGCGTAGCTGTCTTAGCAGTAAGGAAGTTCTACGATGGAGGGTTTTTTAAGACAGTTTGGGGATGAAAAGATTAAAATCCATGAAACAATAAAACAATAGCATTCTCTCTCTCTCTGACTCTCTGTCTCTCTCTCCTCTCTCCCTCTCCTTTCCCTATCCCTTCCTCTCCCTCTCTCCTCCCTCTCTCCCTCTCCATCTCTCTTTCCCTCTCCCTCTCTTTCTCCACCTCATTCTCTCTCCTCCCTCTTCTTCTCTCTCCCTCTCCAACTCTCTCTCCACCTCCTTCTCTCGCCCCCTCTCGCCCCTTTCTACCCTTTTCACCTCTCCCCCTCCCTCCCCCTCTCTTTCCTTCTCCACCTCCCCCTTATCTCTTTCTCTCTCCTCCCTCTCCCTCCTCTCCCTCTCCCTCTCCATCTCTCTCTCCACCTCCTTCTCTCTCCTCCCTCTCCTTCTCTCTCCCTCTCTCCCCTTTCTTTCCCATCTCTCTCCTTCTCTACCCCTCTCCTTTCCCTCTCTTCTCCCTCCCCCTTTCCCTCCCCCCCTCTCTCCTTCTTCACTTTTCTCCCCCCTTATATCTTTCTCTCTCCTCCCTCTACCTCCTCTTCTTCTCTCCCTCTCCCTCTCCATCTCTCTCCCCCTCCTTCTCCCTCTCCTTCTCTCTCCCCCTCTCCTTCCCTTCTCCTTCTCTCCCATCTCTCCCTCTCTCCTTCTCTCTCCCCCTTTTCTTTCCCTCTTCCTTCTCCCTCTCCCTCTCCTTCCCTATCCCCCTCTCCAACTCTCTCCCCCTCTCATCTCTCTCTCTTTCTCTCTTTCCCCCACCTCTCATACACATGGTATATACAGAGGGAGAAGTAGGGGAAGTTGACATATAACTTCCTTGCATTCAAGTGGAACAAAACTTGATTTGTAACTTTTAAAATACTAGCAAGAAGATTTTAGTTCTTACCATTGTTAATTCAAATTCAAATGTTGCCAGAGGTTATAACTGAAATGCATTCAGGCAATGCTTGGTGATCCTTTCCCCTCTCCCTCTCAGAACTAATAGAGGCAGTTCCTGGTCTCATTTGCAAAAAAATGATGAAAAATATTCAAACCACAAGCCAGTAGTTAAGTTGAGAGGTGGGTTGGGGAAAGTGATAAAAGTAAGGGCAGAAGGGAGGGCTGTCCTGCACCAAACATTAAAAGGTGGTTAAAAATTAAGGACCTGTGATAGAGAAACATTGTTAGATGCCCCAATTCTCTACTCTGGTCTGGTCTATCCATCACTATAAATGTAGAGATATCAAATATGAGCTGCAAAAATCCAGATGACCACAAGAGGGAAGCAAAGGGTCAGATGTTTCTGTCTCTCTGCTGCTATCTAGTGGAGGACCATACATTGTCAATCTCAATAAAAGCGTTATTTACAACCCCATTTTCATCAGATGTTACGGAGATTTTGGAGGAATTATTATCTCAAATTTGTACATTTTTACATTTCTTTATTATTCTTACAACTACTGTTCCTTATGCTATATACAAAATTACTAAAATTGTTAACTACTTTATGATATCCCTACAATTTAGCTTCTCTTACCATTTCTCTCTCATATTTAGCCCATATTTTATAATAATCAGAGTCCTCTGCCCTTTCAACCTCCTTGTCAGCATGTCCATTCTGCACAGTCTATAATTTTTAAAATTATCATTCCCTCTTTAGGGGCTTCTTCGTTTTTCCACTGCTGTGCAAAGGCCATCCTCGCTGCTCTCAGGATGCAAATACAGTGATACCTCGTCTTACGAACGCCTCGTCATACAAACTTTTCGAGATACAAACCCGGGGTTTAAGATTTTTTTGCCTCTTCTTACAAACTATTTTCACCTTACAAACCCACCGCCGCCGCTGGGATGCCCCACCTCCGGACTTCCATTGCCAGCGAAGCACCCGTTTTTGCACTGCTGGGATTCCCCTGAGGCTCCCCTCCATGGGAAACCCCACCTCTGGACTTCCATATTTTTGTGATGCTGCAGGGGAATCCTAGCAGGGGAATCTAGCAGTGTAAAAATGGGCACTTTGCTGGCAACGGAAGTCCGGAGGTGGGGTTTCCCAGAGAGGGGAGCCTCAGTGAAATTGCAACATCACAAAAACACAGAGGTCCGGAGGTGGGGTTTCGAGGACTTCAGTGTTTTTGCGATGCTACGATTTCACTGATGCTCCCTTCACTGGGAAACCCCACCTCCGGACTTCCGTTGCCAGCGAAGCGCTCTTTTTTGTGATGCTGGGATTCCCCTGCTGGGATTCCCCTGCAGCATCGCAAAAACACAGAAGTCCGGAGGTGGGGTTTCCCATGTAGGGAAGCATCAGGGGAATCCCAGCAGCGCAAAAATGGGCGCTTCGGCTGGCAAAAGGTGTGAATTTTGGGCTTGCACGCATTAATCGCTTTTCCATTGATTCCTATGGGAAACATTGTTTCGTCTTACAAACTTTTCACCTTAAGAACCTCGTCCCGGAACCAATTAAGTTTGTATGACAAGGTATCACTGTACTTAAATATTGAAGTTCTTTATTGTTCTTAGTAAAAATCCTTAGTAAAAAATAGCTCTGCGTTTTTTTTCAATTTCATTTTTCGTAATTTCTTTTAGCCATTATTCCGGGAAATTTTTGCTTCAGACCATATCCACCATTGGTGTTGGAATGTTCCATTTTCTTGTTTGCACTTCCAGCATCTAGGTCAGTGATGGTGAACCTTTTTATCCTCAGGTGCCAAAAGAGCATGTGTGCATGCTATCACGCATGCACGAATGCCCATACCCATAATTCAACGCCTGGGGAAGCCAAAAACAGCTTCCTCTGCCACCTGGAGGCCCTCTGGAGGCCGGAAACAGCCTGTTTCCCAAATTCTGGAAGGCCCAGCAGGGTCATGTTTTGCCTTCCCCCGTCTCCAAAGGCTTCCCTGGAGCTGAGGTATTTATTTATTTATTTATTTATTTATTTATTTATTTATTTATTTATTGTTAGAGTTGGAAGGGACCATGCGGGTCATCAAGTCCAACCCCCTGCCTAAGCAGGAACCCTATAGCATCCTAGCCAAATGGCAGTCCAATTTCCTCTTTAAAATGTCCAGAGTATTGGAGTTCACAACGTCCCCTGGTAGGTTGTTCCGCTGGTTGATCGTTCTGACCGTCAGGAAGTTCTTCCTTATTTCCAGGTTGAATCTCTCCTTGGTCAGCTTCCAGCTGTTGTTCCTCGTCCGGCCCTCCGGTGCCCTGGAGAATAAAGTGATCCCCTCCTCTCTGTGGCAACCCCTCGTATACCTGTAGACTGCTATCATGTCCGCTCTGGACCTCCTTTTCTCTAGGCATTACCGGACTCAATAGTGTCAACTCCCAACCCCCAACACTTCTCCCTTAGACTCTCCACGATTGACCTCTCCAGGTTCCTAAGAGGCCAGTAAGGGGCGTATATAAGTGCACTGATGTGCCTATCGTCCCCTGTCCAATTGTCTTTCCTTATCTCATATATCATATATATTCTCTCCTTATCTATATATATATATATACTGTGTATATATATATATATACAGTAATACCTCATGATACGAACTTAATTGGTGCAAGGAGGAGGTTGGTAAGACGAAAGGTTCGTAAGACGAAACATTGTTTCCCATAGGAAACAATGTAACGTCAATTATTCCGTGCAACCAAAAAAAAACCACGCAAAAAAACAGCGTTCTGCGACTGCTGGGAAGCCGCGCGGCTGTTTTAAAAGGTCACAGCCGCGCTGGGGGGCTTCCCTCCCGAACCGAACCCGGGGTTCAGAAAAATTTTGCCTCTTCTTACGAACTTTTTTGGAGTTACGAACCGACGTTCGGGAGGCTTCTGGGAAGTCCCGCCGCCCGGCTGTCACCTTTTAAAATAGCCGCGCCGCTGTCTCCCGAAGCCAAACGCCAAACCCGAACTTCCGCGTTTGGCTTCGGGAGACAGCTGGGAAGCCGCGCGGCTGTTTTAAAAGGTGACAGCTGGGCGGCGGGGCTTCCCAGCAACCTCCCAAACCGAACCCGGGGTTCAGAAAAATGTTGCCTCTTCTTACGAACTTTTTTGGAGTTACGAACCGGCGTTCGGGAGGCTTCTGGGAAGCCCCGCCGCCCGGCTGTCACCTTTTAAAACAGCCGCGCAGCTTCCCAGCTGTCTCCGAACACCGGTTCGTAACTCGAAAAAAGTTCGTAAGAAGAGGCAACATTTTTCTGAACCCCGGGTTCGTATCACGAGTTGTTCATAAGACGAGGGGTTCGTATCTTGAGGTACCACTGTATATTTGTTTTCGTAGATTTTCACGGGTACAGGTATGACGGTATTGGTATGTTCGGGTTTCTTCCCGTGTAAGATTTGGAAATTTCTGGCGACGTTTCGATGATATATTCTCTCCTTATCTCTTATATCATATATATTCTCTCCCTCCCAACTACTTCTCTTCTTTTTACTTTCTATCGTTATATATATTACTTAACGTCTATTCTCTTCCATATGTATTGTATATTGGACAAAGAGTAAATTTATTTTATTTAAATGCCCAGTTCCCGCAGTCTCTCTTCGTAAGTCTTAGCATAAAAACGCCCTCCCCATCTCCCCATAGGCTCTCTGGAAGCCAAAAACGGCCTCCCAGAGCCTCTGTGCGAGCCAAAAATCAGCTGGCCGGCACACACAAGCATGATGGAGCTGAGCTAGGGCAACAGCTCGCGTGCCAGCAGATATGGCTCCGTGTGCCACCTGTGGCACCCGTGCCATAGGTTTGCCATCACTGCTCTAAAAGGATGCAAAGCTGTCTTCAAAGAGTATAAATCCTTCCATTCCCCACAGAGCTGAAGAACCTCTTGGATTTAACACCTGTGGATTTCAATTCCCAGAATTCCCCAGCCAATCAGTGCTGGCTGAGGAATTCTGGGAGTTGAGATCCACAAGTCTTAAACAGAAAAGAAAAAAAAAAACCCACTTCTCCTTCCCTCCCTCCCTCCCAAAGCCGTCTATCTTTTCTGTAGTTTCAGGCAAGGCCAGTCCTCATGAACGTCAGGTTGCCACTTCCTTCCTGTTTCAAATGTGTAAACTGCAGGGCTGGGTCTCGTTTTCGTCTCTTGCAGAGGCCCAGCTGCTGGGAAAGGAGGTCTATGTGATGCATTGATTTCCTGCCGGTTTCCTGGCATCCCCAGCTTCTTGCGTTCTTCTTCTCTTTGTCTCTCTGTCGGTCCTCCTCCTGCATCGCCCATCCATGAATTGAGGTCCTTGGGAAGTGGCACCATGCTGCGTCGGAAGCCATCCAACGCCAGCGAGAAAGACCAGGTCCAAAAGAGGAAGGTGAGTCTGTCCGAAGTCCTCGCAAGGCAACTGCCCAACTGATCCACTGAGATGGACTGCAAGACAATGAAGGAGCCTAGATAGAAGGTAGCATAGATTTCCCTACCTTGGTAGAGAATTGTAGGGTTCTGGAGAGGGATGTAGAGTTTGTAGGACCCTGGAGAGGGATGCTTTGGGTCAAGGTAGGAGATGGGGGAATCAAAGAGCCCACGGAGGGAATTTGATCTTTGACCCCCTCAGAGCACAGGTCTTCAAACTTGGCAACTTGAAGACTTGTGGACTTCAACTCCCAGAATTCTCCAGCCAACTCTGATTAGATTAGATTAAATTAGATTTATTGGATTTATATGCCGCCCCTCTCCGCAGACTCGGGGCGACTCACAACAATGGTAAAAAACAGTACATAGTAACAAATCTAATATTTAAAAATCTAAATTACAGTTTTAGATTAAAAAGTCCAAAAAAGAAACCCCAATATATAAAAAACAACACACAATCAAATCATACACAAAAACTACATGGGCAAGGGGGAGATGTTTCAATTCTCCCATGCCTGACGGCAGAGGTGGGTTTTAAGGAGTTTACAAAAGGCAACTCTGGGAGTTGAAGTCCACAAGTCTTCAAGTTGCAAAGTTTGGGGTCCCCTGCCCTAGTGATATCCACACCTCTGTGTTTTGAATACTATCATCAACTTCTTGTGTCCCTTCTTTTTGGAGAGGTATAATTATTTTATTTTATTTTTCTCCACACCTTACAGAGATACAAATTCACATACCTTCAAATTTCAATACAATACAATACACACTGCTCAAAAAAATAAAGGGAACACTTAAAAAAACAGAATGTAACTTCAAGTAAATCAAACTTCTGTGAAATCAAACTGTCCACTTGACAGTCAATTTCACATGCTGTTGTGCAAATGGAATAGTTGTGCAAATGAAATATTCAAGGAGAATATTCAGATCTAGGCTGTGTTATTTGAGTGTTCCCTTTATTTTATTTTATTTGAGCAGTATAGTATATAATATATAGTATAGTATAGTATATAGTATAGCAGAATAGTATCAATTATCAAATTCTTAATTAAAATCCTTAATTATATATCTAGTTTGTTGCAGTATACATTATTTATCTTGTGCTATCTCCTTTTTTAAATTTTGTCATCTGGATTTAAAATATTGTTTTCTATTCTCGTTCGGTTTCAAAACGTTATTAGCTATCAAAATTTCTATTGGCTATTTGTGTTTCTTCTTGATCTGCCCATGTGGAGCAGAGAAGGTCCATTCCATCGGGAATGCCATCACAAATGCCCGAAGCACTTTCAAGACCTCTTGCAGCAAGAGCAGTAAGGTTGTGGTTGTGTCACACTAACAAAGAGTAGGCATGCAAGGAGTGAGATGCGGGTATTGTAACTGCCCAAAGACATAAACCGTTTTGAATAACAGCCCCTTGGATGTGGTTTGGCTGTGCTGCTTTCTGCTGCCAGAACAAGTTTCGTGATAACAGTGGCACTCATAGAAGACTCTGGATGGTGAGGTTGTGTTTGACATCAAGACTGTGCCGGTAAACCACCAGAATCTACTGCTAGAACATACAATGATCTTCCACCAATCATAACGATTCTTTGCCTGGCTGTGCTGTACCAAAATGTGACTTTTGACTTTTCACAAGTTTCTTTCTTTCTTACCCTTTTCTTTCTTTCTTTTTTTCTTTCTTTCTTTCTTTCCTTTATCTTTTCTTTCTTTCTTTTCTTTTCTTTTCTCTTTTCTTTTCTTTTTTTTCTTTCTTTCTTTCCTTTCTCGCTGCATGATTTGAAGTTTCTGAAGATTCCTTACCTGGCTGTGCTGTACCAAAATGTGACTTTTAACTTTTCACAAGTTTCTTTCTTTCTTTCCCTTTTTTTTCTTTCTTTCTTTCTTTCTTTCTTTCATCTTTTATCTTTTCTTTCTTTCTTTTCTTTTCTCTTTTCTTGTCTTTTTGTCTTTCTTTCTTTCCTTTCTCTCTGCACGTCTTGAAGTTTCTGAAGATTCCTTGCCTGGCTGTGCTGTACCAAAATGTGACTTTTGACTTTTCACAAGTTTCTTTCTTTCTTTCCCTTTTCTTTCTTTCTTTCTTTCTTTCTTTCTTCCTTTCTTTCTTTCTTTCTTTCTTCCTCTCTTTTATCTTTTATCTTTTCTTTCTTTTCTTTTCTTTTCTTTTTTCTTTTCTTTTATTCTTTCTTTCTTTCCTTTCTCGCTGCATGATTTGAAGTTTCTGAA